>NW_028236905.1:0-53334 GCF_017979445.1 Akebia trifoliata
CACTGTCGCAAGTCGCAGCCGTCGCAGAGACGAGAGACGAGAGAGAGAGAGTAGAGAGGGTTAGGGTTTTCTCTGTATTTTATTTTTAAAAATGATTTTGGTTCGGTTCTCGCTTTGATTCGGTTATTTACAAACCTTGAATCGAAAACCGAACCGAATCTATCGGTTCTTAATTTTTTTAATCCGAAACCGAACCATTATTCAGTTAAAACCGAACCAACCCAATCCAAAACTGACGGATTGGTTTAGTTCTCGGTTTGAACCGAATTAAGTTGCACCCATAGGTACAATGGTGTCGGTTCCAAACCAAGGTCATGTGGCACCCCATTTTTATGCCACGTGGTAATTTTTTTTTGTTTTGTTTTGTTTTGTTTTGTTTTGTTTTGTTTTTGTTTTGTTGTTGTTGTTGTTGTGATCTATTAACCATATGGATATGTGGTCCATCTCTTGGTGAATCTCTACACACAAAAGATGAGTTTGATTCGTGATGTGCATCCATTGATTATAGCATCGTCTTAACTCTTTAAAATGACTTTTAATCGTTGGATTTAAACTATTTTCCAAGAGCTTAGATCTAATGGATACAAGTTATCAAACATGAGGAAGAGAAGAGTTTCTTGGTGACGTGTCCAGTGCTTCACATCCTTTAACTTGGTGGAAGTGTTAGTGTTTATTAATTGAGTAATGTGAGAATCGATGTCAATTTTAATGTTACTATAGCATTTTCCTTTGGGGTTAAATTAATAGTTGTGCTAGAGTGACCTCAGGGGACACATGGACGTGGTGGCGTACACATGTCCATAGATGCATTTTACTCATATTTCGGAGAAAATGCATTTATGGCATGCGCACCACGACGTCAACATGTCCCCCATATATCCTCATATATTGTGATAATACCGTAGTTATATTCTTCTCTAACAATGAAAAATACTTGAACGATGTGTAACACATAAAAGTCAAGTACTTGGTGATTAGAGAAAGAGTCAAAAAATAGTTAGTGTGATTAGAAAACATTAGTACCATTCTATTGATATGTATAGAATATTATTTGAAGATGTGGAATTTTGATTTGATTAACTGAGATAAAATATCAGCCTATGGTTGTTAAAAGGACGGTAAACATTCCCTTGGATGGAAGACAATTCAAAATGCGAGTTAAACTGTTTATCGAGCATTCCCTTTGAAAAGAATTCGGGTGTTGGAGAAAAATTGAATTTTTATTGTCAATTGAAATAAATTGTAATTTGGAACTACTATTTTCTATGTGAATTCAAAATGTGAGTTGAACTGTTAATCCAGAATTTTTACGTTTTACATGAATTGTTCAAATGAGACACGTTTTCAATTCAGAACCCTATTATAGGTGTCAAGTTAGGTAATGGATTTCCCAGCCCACCTCACTATAGTTATATTGCAGTCCACATTCAGAGCAGCTGATATAGATTGGTTCGCATCGATGAAGAAATATGTTACCAATTTAGTGTTTATTGATCGAAGATCTGGAGATTTGATTGGCGGCTTTTGTGGTAAATTATAGCTATGGATTGTCAACAACGGATGGTAGTCGCAAATTAGTGGATAGCATGACATAATATCAGTATAAAGGTGAATTGTGAATTGTACAAGGTAGTTGGTGAGTTATTTTATATATAGTGGATATGTAGATCGCCTAGGAATGGAAATATGTGCAAAAGATCAAACCTGGGATTTTCAAAGTCTCTGAGTTGATGCATCTTTGGGGGTGTATCGTCTTTTGCTTGCAGTAACATTGTTTTGCAGATGTGAGAAACATCTTAAATAGAGCAACCTTGTCTGCACCTCAACCTAGTTCATCTTCAATTTTGATTGTAGGTTGTATTCAACATCTACTTCGCAAGCAATTATTTGGAAAGAGATTGAGGTACCACACAAATTTATTTTCAAGATATCTAACAGGATCTCATGTTGCTTGAATTCGATTCTCCAATTCTATAGCTTCAGTAACAGCTTTTTGGTGTTCGTCCGAGCTATCTTTGTTTCGCTTCTCTTTATTGTTGCTTGTCGTTTTATCTGGTGAAGATAGAGACAAAACAGGAAGAGATGCAGAGCCCCCGTAGTCGGCTGGGGTCACTGCAAGGGAACTTAATGCAATTGCACCATCGCTAATCATGGGACGTAGGGTAGCTTCGTCTTGGAGACTCATGGCAGAAACACCTTTTTCGGTCTTGAAAAGTGGTTGTGCCTGTGCAAAGATTTGTTAGTAGAAGAGTTCTCCAGCAATCCAATGTTCATTCTGCCAATCAAACCCAGCAGATTACATGGCCTCTTTAAGGTCTTCTATAGGATATTCTGAATTGTATCCAGATAATTTTCCTTTTGCCATACATTGTATTCTTGAGGAGGATGCGTCTCGGCACTCCTATGTAAGAGTCTAATTCTTCATCTATTTTAGCCCGAACCCCCAAATACCTTCCAAAAAAAAACTCAAATAAACACATAAAGTTGATCTCACAACATTATGAAAATGCACGTAAAGCTCAACATCCATAGCTTATCGAAGAAATTTTTTGTGTTAGTTGAAAACCAACCAGCAAGATTCGATAAAAACTACGAAGATGTTACAAGCTTTTGATAGTAAAATAAGCCATTGAATAGTTCTATACTTGCTCAATAATATACTTTTTGTAGAAGCTGCAACTTAAGCCCACTGGACAACAAAAGCGCACACCTGTAGTTACATTGCAAGATACAACCATGAAGACATTCTTGACAAATGAGTCGACTGTTTTGCGAGCAGGTTGGTCCAAACTCCAAACACAAATCTCCTTAGAGAAACTATTGAAGACTACTAATTGGACTCTTTAGAGCAGACCAATTAATAGCCAAGGAAGTTCAAAGGTCTTCCATCAGGTCCGCTACCTCACAATGTTACTTGATACCTGAACAAGTTGATTCTAAGAGCGTTTGGTGAACAAATGTTAACATCCATTGAATAACCCTTTGTCCAACAAAATGTTCGCTGACTTCATATCACGATGTATAACAGGGGGAATGGCCCTGTCATGCAAATATTCAAGACCTTTGACGGTTCCTGTTGCTATTTTCATTCTTGTATACCAGCCTAATGGCTTTTGGCCCCGGTGCAAGATCTACAAAAGAATATGTAACGTATATTGAATTACTGTAAATTCAAAGGAAGATTATCAATTAAAATGTTTCCTTCGATGCAATATTGTGAAATCAAAAGATTTAATATAATTGACATACGTAGAAGATGTTTTTCTAGAGGCCTCAATGGGATGTACTCCTAAAACAAATGCCTCTCATCTCCATCTGCACAATATCCAATGAGATTAACCAGATTTTGATGGTGGAGGAGATCTAACATTAAAACCTCAACAAGAAACTCCTCATGCCCTTGCAACCCATTATTGTTAAGTTGCTTAATAGCCACAACCTGATCGTAATGAACCGAAATAAGATGAATAAGAAGAAGAAGAAAGTCTCAATTCAAGCACTAGAGTGGTTACTGCCATAGACTGATATTCACCATTAGCACTAGAGTGGGCCACTGTAGGTTGCTTTATAGATATCCAATAAATACAATTTGCACCAAGAAAAACACAATATCATGAGGTTGATCTTCTTGTATCAGGGTATCCAACCCAACCAGCATCAGAGAAGGCTTACATAAATTAAAGGTGGTTTGAGTGGTAAGACAGAGACCAGAGTCAATTGAGCTTTTAACATATCGAAAAATTCGTTTCACAGCAAATGACAAATATTGTTGTAGAGCTCCAACAATACTTAGATAAAATTAGAGTCAGACTGAAGATGAGGAGTCTGTTTCAAGATGTAAGTGATGTTTCTGAGGAAGAGGAGTAGAAAGGAGCTTACAATCCAGAAGGGAAAATTTTGAGGGTATATTTAGCTTGAGACAAGAATATACCACTAGAGGATCAATACCAAGAAAATAATGCAAATCACGCAAATCATTAAGAGAAAACTTAGAACCCTGTCGGTCAATCAAACATAAAATCATATTCAGATTAGAACTTGTAATCAAGATGTCATCCACATAGATAAGCATAAGAATCAACCCATGTGGATAATGTAACACAAATACTGAAGAATCAACTTTATTGCAGTAGAAACCAGAACTCAATAAATAAAGAGACATGCAATCAAGTCAGAGAAGGGAGAAAATGATCCAAACCATTCACCATCATTGAGATATTTTGATGAGGGGACACAAATTTAATGGCAACACATCCAACTGGATCTCCTGTTGTTTTCTTTATTGTCGCTTGACATTTTATCTGGTACAGATAGAGACAAAACAGGAAGAGATGCAGAGGCCCCCTCATCAGCTGGGGCCACAGCAAGGAAACTTAATACAATTGCAACATCGCTAATCAAGGGACGTAGGGTAGCCTCCTCTTGGAGACACATGGCAGCAACAGCAAGCGCTTGATACAAACTTCTTATTGAGAAGTCCCCTTGAAGAAGTGGATCTGCCATTTGAGGGAATCTTCTTCGGTCCTTGAAAAGTGGTCGAGCCTGTTCAACAAAATAACAACATTAACATTGTAAAGAAACGACTTTTAATCACAGTTTCAATCAACTCGAATATAAACTAGACATGTACGCATGATTGGACTTGGATATATATATATATATATATATATATAAGGTATATGACAAGGCTCACTCATCCATAAAGTTGATCTCGCAACATTATGAAAATGCGTGTAGAATCTCAACATCTATGACTTATCAAAGAAATTTTACATATTAACAGAAAACAAACTAGCGAGATTCGATAAAAACTACAAAGATGTTACGAGCTTTTGATAGTAAAATGAACCATTGAAGTGTTCTATACTTGCTCAATGGTACTTATCCATCAAAAGTATGAGAAGCTCCAGCTTAAGATCTCCGGACAAGAAAAGCGCACGACTCTAGGTACATTACAAAATGCAACCTTAAATACATTCTTCACAAACGAGACAACTGTTTTGCGAACAGGTTGATACCAACACATACCTCCTTAGAAAAATATAATTGAAGACTACTAATTGGACTCTTTTAAGCAAACTAATTAGTAGCCAAGGACACTCATAGGTCCTCTGCCAGATCTCCTACCTCACTATGTTGCTTTGATACTCGAACAAGTTGATTTTAAGAGCATTAGCTTAGACTGAATACATTTACATGGACGATTCGTAAAAAATGGTCTGTCATGAGTCCTATATTTAACACAAAATGATGGGATTGACCTCATAAGAATTACGACTTGTCCCAGCTCTTCTAGAAGCCATGGGAGCTCTTATTAACTTGAACAGTAGCTTTTATTTCATCCACAACAATTCCAAATTCCTATTCATAGAAAATAAAACAAAAAACAAAAAAAACAACAACTCTTAACGGATTCACATTCAAGCAAGGAGAAACAAAAAAAGTAAAGAGCAAGGAAGAAAATTACCCAAGGAACTAAATTTTGCTCTTCTGTTGGCCTAGTGGTGTCGATGGTTCTTCGCCCTGTGATTAACTCAAGTAAAACAACTCCAAAACTGTAAACATCCGATTTCAAGGTCTGCTGACCTTTTCTTGCATACTCCGGGGCACAATATCCATATGTGCCCATCACCCTCCTTGATACATGAGTCTTATCTCCAATAGGACCAAGCCTTGCAAACCCAAAATCCGAGATTTTCGGAATGAACCCTTCATCCAACAAAATGTTGGACGATTTCAGATCACGATGTATAATAGGGGGATTGGCATTGTCATGCAAATATGCCAGACCTTTAGCAGCTCCTGCTGCTATTTTCATTCTTGTATACCAACCTAACGGCTTCTGGTCTGGTGCAAGATCTACAAAAAAACATAAGACACGTATTGAAATATGTGGCGTGTATTGAATTATTGCAAATTCAAAGGAATATTATTACTTAAAATGTTTCCTTCAAAGAGAGATCACAAAATCAAAAGATTAAATATATTTTTGCCATACCTAGAAGATGATTTTCTAGAGACCCAAGTGGCATATATTCATAAACCAAAAGCCTCTGATCTCCATCAGCACAATATCCAATGAGATTAACTAGATTTTGATGGTGAAGACGACTTAGCAATAAAACCTCAACAAGAAACTGTTTGTTTCCTTGCAACCCATTCTTGTCAAGTTGCTTAATAGCCGCAAGCTGATCATAATGAACCAAAATCAGTCCTAAGTTTCTTCAATTATTCCAAGAAGCACTCAACTCAATTCATAGTAGTTAATTTAGTCCTCATTTACCTGCCCACTCTCAAGGCATCCCTTGTAAACTCTTCCAAACCCGCCAGCACCCAATAGACATTCTGCTCGAAAATTCTTAGTTGCCAAGGCAAGCTCATGGAAGGTGAACGTTTTTGCAGCAATAGATACATTATTGTCTTTTTCATTGGCTTCTTTTTTGTTTTTGGTTTCAGGTGAGGTTTCTTGATTAGGATTCTCTGCAAAACAAAGTGTGGGTGAATAAGTTTTTAATGACCAAAATAATTTTACACTTGCCAATCGATGTTTATAATAATTATGTCTGCTCAAATCTAGTTTTCTATCAAATTAAGCTCATTAATAGCCAATGCCAGTAAGAAATATCATATCCAAGTGCCTTACAAACTAAGAAGAATGAACCTAAAGGAAGGGAAATGTTTGCTCATCTTGAAGTTTTTTGAAGAGTAATGATTTTCTGACTCCTCCACGTGGCATACTAAAATTACTCTCCTGTTGTGGCATGTGCTAGAACCATAGATCTTTTTCCTCGTGATACACAACTGCACATATTTATGGGGATGTGCAGATGTGTATCCCGATGCATAAAATATATGGTTCTAGCACATGCCATGCCAGGAGAGTATTTGAGTATGCCACATGAGGGAGTCAGATTATTACGACTTGTGTTTCGAAACTGATTATAATTGAATTTGATTTTTTTTTCCTTTTTCTAAAGAATAGAGTCTCATTTTATGGAAACCAGTCGTGCACAAATAACTTTACAAGTTGCAAGGAAACATAAAATCTTAGATCATCCGATAGTGAAAATTTTGTATCGGATGCATTATGAAATGACGTTGGAGTAGGGGAGAGGGATATATTAATAGTTAAATAGATGTCCAGTCCAAAAGTTACACCTTAAAAGCTATGATTTGTTTTTGCACCAAAACAAACGTGGATGGAGGTAGTGAGAGTAGATATGAACACATTTGAACTAATAGAAATCAGTATTTTTTAAGGAAAGGCTTTGAGTATGATTCTCTTCCATATATGCTAAGGCAAACAGATTACTCACCGAACGGTGAAATGGATTCTTTAGGAGAAGCTGGTGGCAACTGTAAGCTCTTGCTACTATTTATTCTCTTTGACGCCTTCTTCTCATGGGCTGCGAAACACGAAAAGCAATTTTTGAGTCGATAAACCAATAAATTCTTTTTGAATTCTCAGATATGGAACCTTCAAAACATCAATGGAACCTTGAAAATCTTAGGTCATGTTTGATTGCAGGGAGAATAATTATCTGGCAAATCCTTTTCCTATGTTTGAGTACAACATGGAAAATCACGCTAAAAAATCACATTAAATTGGGTGTATAAGTTTATCTTATTTGAGTAAGTCTGGCCTTACTAATGGGTTGTTGAGCCACCTTGTGGCTTCCAAAAGCATGATTCAATGTCGCAGTGATGTAGAGGACAAAATTCTATGAACTTTAAAGAAAAAAAAAAAAAACCTTGAAAAAGGTTATTTTTCAGTGCTAGATTTTAATTTTAAATTTTGGAGTTCGATGGGAGTTTGGTAACCGTCTATTCTTAAAACCTTGGATCAAGTAAAAAAAAAAAAACAAAAAATCAATTTTTTTTTATGATCTGAGTATTTCCATGAAATCAAGAGGGCTATGGTGTTGGATTGCCAATTTGATACGTATTTGAGCTCGACGGCTTAGTAAGATTCGAAATCTTACTTAGCTCTCTCTTTTTTAAAAACAATTAAATTAGAAGAAGGTACAAGCGGTTTCATATGTATCTAAAGAGCTTATTTGTAATTTAAAATATTGATTATAGGATTTTAAAGATTACACTTCCGAAAAAAAAGAAAATATTTTTAATAGATTTGAAAATGAAACAAATCATACCTTCCATGTTGTCTTCTTGAACATAGTGATTGAGGTCAAGTCCACTGTTCACAGTAATCCTATTTGTGATTTGTTCCTGAATATAGTGATTGCGGTCAAATCCACTGTTCGTTGTAACATTATAATATGTGTTGAGCTCTTGATGTTCAATGCGATGGTTCAAACCAAAGCCATCACTGTTGACCGTAGGCTTAATGTATGTGTCGAGCTCTTGATGATCAATGCGATGATTCAAGCCAAATCCGCTGTTGGCCGTAAGATTATTAAATGTGTTGGACTCATCAATTTGGTGGTTCAAGCCAAATCCACTATTGGTAGTTGAACTATCCATGCATATTAATGTATAATGGATATCTAATATTGGGGTTGATTATGATCTATTTCGGTTCCATATTTTTATAAGTAGAAGGCTCAATCTGCAAAGAAGAAAACAAATACACCTTAGAGAGGTTATGAAAATTGAAAAAAACATAAGGGTACTGATAATCTGACTTAGCAACTCAATCGACTTACTTGACGTGACAAGCTTGGGAATTGCAGATGTGCTCTCCTTGGGATACAGAACTACGGTTCCCCATAAAAAGGTGCAGTTTTGTATCCCAAGGAGAAGGCATCTACAATTTGCAAGCCTGTCATGTCAAATAAGTCGATTGAGTATGCCACGTGCCTAAGTCAGATTATCACGCCTTAAAATATAAATGGTGAAAAAGGCTAAAATTCAAACAAAAATCACTGAACTCTTACTCTCTCTCTCTTTTGGCTGATTTACCAAAAGATGCGTTCAAAATTGTAGACTATTCATTTTAATTGCAAAAATGGTAAATTACTATTTTTGAAATTAAAATATTTTACATAAATAGGAAATATTATTATATATATATCATAAATATTTTTCTCGCTAAAATTTTAATAAAAATAGGTTTAAAAAAATGTCACCTTATAAAATAGTAAATTTACCCTTACTAACGTAAAATAATTTAATTTCAAAAATTATAATTTACCATTTTCAAAATTAAAATGAGCATTGTATCATTTTTGAAGTCTTCAACTTTTTCTCTACCGGTTAGGTAATTTCCATATCAGCATATAATAATATAATAATAATAATAATAAATAATAACAAGAAACCCTCATATTTGAACTGAAATTAAACATTGCTTAAGGATACCCTTAGATGCATTTTTAACTTACAAGATATGTAGAAGCAAAAGATGTCGTTGGAGAGAGAAAGAGAAAACCTGTATTTGGGTGCAAGATTCCTCCATATATATATATGCGGAGGAGTTCGTCGAAGCTACCCAAAAATTAACTACTTTTTGGACGATTGTGTGTCGAAACTACACATAAATTAAGAACTTTTTGGATGAGTACAATGGTGTCCGTTCCAAACCAAGGTCATGTGGCACCCCACTATTATGCCACGTGGTAATTTTTGTTTTTTTGTTTTTGTTTCGTTTTGTTGATGTGATCTGTTAACCGTATGGGTATGTGGTCCATCTCTTGGTGAATCTACACACAAAAGATCAGTTTGATTGGTGATGTGCATCCATTGATTATAGGATTGTCTTAACTCTTAATAATGATTTCTAATTGTTGGATTTAAACTCTTTTCTAGGAACTTAGATTTAATGGATACAAGTCATCAAACATGAGGAAGAGAAGAGTTTCTTGGTGACATGTCCAGTGTTTCACATCCTTTAACTTAGTGAAAGTGTTAGTGTTTATTAATTGAGAAATATGGGAACATTTTCCTTTAGAGTTAAATTAAGAGTCGTGCTAGAGTGACTTTAGGGGGGACACATGGATGTGGTGGTGCACGTATGTTCGTAGATGCATTTTACTCGTATGTCAAAGAAAATACATCTATGGCATGCGCACCACCATGTCAAGATGTCCCATGTGTGTCCCCATATATTGTAATAATATCGTAGTTATGTTCTTCTCCAAGAATGAGAAGTACTCGGACAATGTAAAATGCATAAATGTCAAGTACTTGATAGTTAAATAAAGAGTTCAAAAACAGTTAGTGTGATTAGAAAACATTAGGACCACTCTATTGACAAAATGATCATCACAAAAAACTTACAGAGAATATATTATCAAGATGAGTCTTTTGAAAAAATCTTTTATATATTTAGAATAGATTACTTTAAAGTGATTATGTAATTGACATTAACATTTGTACTAAATAAAATCTGTTTTTGTTTATTTTTTGTTTCTTATTATATTATGCATATTTTGTTTGGATTTAAGTAATATATACAGAAAATATTTTGACAAAGCAAATGACATGAGCACAATTAAATATTATATTAGAAGGGTGTTAATGACTTGGTATATGTAAGGAAATATGACATGAATGACATATAATCGCCACGATTCACATTAATTTCTTTCTCTCTCTCTCTTTCTTGCTGATTCATCAAAACATGCGTTGAAAATTGAAATTTAAAAAAATAAAAATAAATTACCATTTCCAATTAAAATATTTTATGTAAATGGAGAAAAAACTATTTACATCACAATATTTTTCAACTTTGATTTTAGTGATCAATTATAAAAGCATTTTGTTTTATAAAACAAAAGTTTTTGTCTCACACAAAATGTTATAATTCCGAAAATTATACCATTTTCAAAATTAAAATTAAAAGTATACCATTTTTGAAAAATTCAATATTTCTCTATTAATTTAATAATCCACCCCCACCCCTCCTCTTTTGTGCCAGGCAGGCACTAGGTTACCGATCAAACCTTTGCCAATTTAGCTAATTAAGTTGGCACTTTAAAGAAGAGAACGATCTACATGACAGTTCAATAAATGAGAAATTCCATTTATCTTGATCATGCACATTAAAAGCATAAGAAATCATACTAACCTATCGAATAATAATAATAATAATAATAGTAATGCACATTTGAATTGAAAATTAAAGTTGTAATATATATATATATACAGGAAATGTTCAGCAACAAACATTTTGGCAAAACATTTTTTAAAACATGGGTTAGAGGTTTTGGAATGGGCTGATTTTTGGTGAGGATGATCTCTTCGGTGAGGAGATCATCATCACCAAAAATCAGCCCATTCCAAAACTTCTAACCCCATCAAAAATGGTTTACAAAGAATGGACGGTCCACGATTTTTCAACTTGTAAACTGGGGCTAGAAATTTTGGAATGGGCTGATTTTTGGTGAGGATGATCTCCTCACCGTAGAGATCATCCTCACCAAAAATCAGCCCATTCCAAAACCTCTAACCCATGTTTTGAAAAATGTTTGCCAAAATGTTTGTTGCTGAACGGGACCCTATATATATATAACTTAAACTTGTAGGACAAATTAAAATTTATTTTATAAAAGGCCCACCATGAAAGAAAACAAAGGCGAAGTTCTCCAAGCTACCAATAAATTAAGTACTTTTTGGATCTATTGTAGGCTGACGGATTCAACAATGTATGATTGTATATAAAGTCTAGACACTTTGTTGGTTTAGGTGGGGAAGAATAGTTTGTTAGTGACGTGTTTGTCCATTGGTCATCTTTTTTTCTTTTTTAAAGAAGTCGACGATGCCTATGTAGCATGTTTTGGTTGGATTTAAAGTAAATAGGGCTGCGTGCACAACTTGTTTGAGGAGCCATTTATTTTAAACACCAATTGTTTAAGTATAGTTTACCATTATTTCTTTTTGACTAGTAATAAATTGACTAAAAAACACACTTAAAAATTCACTCAATTGACGTGGCATGTGTACCTAGCCAAAAAGTTTTTCCTCAGGATAAATTTCTTGTATCTATGATTCTATATATAGAGTTGAGGTTATTTTAGTTTTTGGTAGCCAAGGGACTATCCCCACCTTAGGTGAGACTAGTATGCCTGGGCCGCACGCACAATCCCATACTCTTCATGTGTTATATTAAGTAAGTAGCCACTTTACATGAAAGGGCGGGCATATAGAGACTTGAACACATGACATGGGGAGCAAACCCAATCATGCCTTACCATCTCAACGAATCCTTGGTGGGTTCAGGGACTTTCACCCAAGGGAATTTCACTGCCCTTGCAATTTTCATTGTCAATTGCACTAATTGTGATATGGAACTACTATTTTAATTGTGAAATCAAAATGTGAGAAAAATTCTTTATCAAGATTTTGTACGTTTTACATGAATTGTTTCAATGAGGCACATTTTCAATTCAGATTATAAGTATCGAGTTTCTTAATGGGCTTCCCATCTCACCTTCCTATTGCAGTCTAGATTCAGAGCAGGTGATATAGAGTGGATTGCATTGATAAAGAAATGAGTTATGAATTAGTGTTTAGTGACCGAAGATCGATCTAGAGGTCTGATTGGCAGCTTATGTTGTAAATTATAGCTATGGATTGGCAACAATATCCGGCTTAATGGCCAATTATGAATTGTATAATTAAGATAGTTGGTGAGTTATTTTAGATGTTCTGGTTAGAATATTGTATACAGTGGATATGTAGATCATATAGGAATGGAAATATTTGATGCAGATGTATGAGGATGGGATATCTGTTTATTTTAGCTTATGCTGTGATTTAGATATTTAGTCGATAAAACATAATTAATTTAGATTTTGAAGAAAAAAATTAATCTGAGGCATTTTTTATCTAATGAAAGATCCACATATTCAGAGTTGGAATGTTTGGATCTCAGGGCGGCGTGACAAACATAAAGGTTGAAGAGCTTGAAGATGACAGATTTTTGGGAGAACAATCAAGGGCTTTTTGCTAGAGTTTGAATATGAAAGAATTTAAGTCATTTTTCGTAAGTCTATAAGATAAGATTGAGGTCAAGGGATAGAGGGGTATCTCATATATTTACTAAAACATGGAGAGGAATCTCTAATAAAATGAGTGTAGCAAAGAAAGGACGTTGAGACGGATAAGTAGAAAGAATATGAAAGATAAAATATAAAAAAATACGCGATGAACTAAGAAAAAGTTGGCTGAGATGGTTCGAGCATGTTAAACAGAGAGCGATTACAAACATAATTAAAATAAATATTCAAGTTGAAGGTCCTAAAAGGGCAAGAAGAAGACCCAAAAGAACGTTGATAGAAATAGTGAAAACATATATATAGCTCTCTCTCAATAACATGAGGCATAGCTTTGGAAAAAGTGAAATGGAGGAATAAAATTCATTTAGTAGATAACACAAGAATATCTGTAAGATCTGTAAAATAATGTATCTCGACATAATTCAACGATAGAGTGGTAAAACAACAATATTATATATATTCCAAATTCATCCAATGATACACAAAAGTCCTTCATTTTATAACATATATGAAATGGGATCTCCTGTCATTTTCTTTGTTTGAATTCGAATCCCATTCTATCACTTAAGCAACTTCACATTTATCTGATGAAGATGGAGATGAAACAGGAAGAGAGGTAGAGCCCCTCTTGTCAGCTGGGGCCATTGCAAGGTAATGTAGTGCAATTGCAACATCGCTAATCAATGGACGAAGGGCAACTGCCTCTTGGAGACACATGAAAGCAATAGCAATTGCTTGATAGAATCCTCTCATTGGGAAGTCCCCTTGAAGAAGTGGATCTGCCAACCGTGGGTACTTCCTTTGGTCCTTGAGAAATGGTCGTGCCTGTTCAACAAAATAACAACATCAACACCAAGTAAATATCGGAGAAACAATATAAAGAAATGATTTGTAATGACAGTTTCAATCAACTCAAATGTAAACTAGACATGAACGCATTGTTGGCCTTGGATAGATATATAAGGTACATGGCAAGGCTCACTCATTTGTAAAGTTGATCCCTTAACATTATGAAAATGCATGTAGAAGCTCAACATCCATTGCTTATCAAAGAAATTTTAGGTGTTTAACTAAAAATCAACAAGCACGATTTGATAAAAATAAAATGATGGGAATGACCTCATAAGGTTTATGTTAGACTAAACCCTATGATTCGAAGTATAAATCAAGCAAGAACACAAGAATCTCACATGACACAAAATATACGTGGTTCGGTCAAAGAATCGACCTACGTCCACGGGCGAAAACGGCGATTTCACTATATTAACCAAAGAAGAACACGGTTACAATTTCTCTCTGTTTCTCGTATATTTCTCTCACCCTTTAGGGTTTCATCTCTTACCCTTTATATACTCAGGATTACAAAGAGGTTAAACGGGTCGGATCCAAAACCAAACCAAATGGGCCCAAAAAGATTCAAAACCAAACCAAACCAAATGGAAACCCCACACATTACCAATTAAACGGGTCATGTGGGTTGTTAACGGATCTCAAAAGATCCGAGTTGAATCCCCGACAACCCTCCACATACAAGAATAGAAGACATAACCAACAGTTTACAATTCATCCCACCAACTCTTCTAGAAACTACGAGCCCTCTTATCGACTACCTCTAAAATAGTAAGTTTTGTTTCATCGATTACCCTTGCATACTTGACCTGGCAATCACTGAGGGATCTATGAGCAAAAAAATGATTCAATCTAGAGATATCTGGAGTGCAATTTTGATGAACCCCACTTTAGAGACTCCGCATAACCATTGGTCCACAGATTTTTTTCACACGTTGTGAATTTGTTCTTCCAAAACTAAACTCAATAATTAATGGCAATTTAATGGTAACAAATAAAATTTCAAAATCTTTAGGACTCTACATGTGTTAAATCAATTACTATTATACAAAAAAAAAACTATTTATTTTTTTAACAATTAAGTCTAAAAAAAAAAAAAATTTAGTACTTAAAAAACCGTTGTTTCTTGCATCCATGAAAAGAGAGTTGCTATTGGCACCCCAACTTTACTTATCACACTCCAATTAAAAAAAAATAAGTAAACGATTGAGAATAAGTAAAAGTCGGGTTGCATGCAAGTATGAACTCTCCCTCACAGCTAAGTTTTTTATTTTCTATTTTTTACATGAAATTATTTGAATGAGTGCTATAATGTTTTGTATTGTTGAGATTATAATTTTGGCCAAACCTTTGTAACCAATTAATATTTAATACTAAAAAAAAAAAAAAAAGACTCCAACTCCAACAAGTTCAACCAATTAATACTTAAAAAAATGTTGATTTTCTCAGTCCTTCAGAGTCCATTTTAAAACTAGTCTTAATTGTCCCTTAAGTCGAGTCAAGTCGACAACTTTTGAGTTGACATAGACAAATCAAAAAAAAAAAAATTAAATCTTTAAATAACATAAATAATAAAAATATTTATTTTTGTTCTATATATATGTTTTGCTCGACTTGATGCCTTTGAAATTGACCCGGACTGAATCGACAAGTTGACTCATTATTTTTAGAGTTGGTTTAGTAAATTGATTCAATTAATGGATTTTCTTATAGGATTAACGTAACTCTTGTTTTGCCAAAACCAACCTATCGTGACTATCACTACAGTAAAATATGGCTATAGCGACGGTCGAGACCGTCGGTAGTTGTCCCTAAATAGTCCATCGCTGAATGTACATGAGTTATAGCGACAGCCGCGCTGGCCGTCGCTATAGAGTATTATTTAAAAAAAAAAACATTTGTCATTTAGCTACGGTTTTGGCCGTCCCTGTAAAAGCTTTAAAAAAAAAAAAAATTATTTTACACCAGCCCCCTCATGTATTGTTGAATATTGGAAATACCCCTATGTTTTGAAATTAATGACCTTGACCCCTATTACCAGTATGAAAAGACCCAAATGCCCCTCCTATCTTCAACTTTAAAAAATCTATTTACCAATCCAAATTCTAATCTACAATTTGAAACTCCTGCAATAAGCATTCCAGATGCATACAAGACAACCTTCACTTGCAAGTTCATCTACTTTGTTTTGTAGAATATAAATAAGAAACTATCGGTAGCGTGCCTCCCTCAAATCTACAATACTTCGTCTTACTTGTCGTGATAACAACACTATTTTGTGGCGATGTTTCCCAAATACATATATACTTGTCTAATTCCATTGTGGATTAATTCCAACACTCAGTAACTGCAACCACGAAAAATCAAAAAAATAGAAGATCATAAGTAGAATTTTAAAAAAATCAAAATTTTAAAAGCACAATTGAAGATGAATCTATTGTGCATGAATCGGATCAAGAATTATCCCTACAGATCTGAACAAATCCAATTTCTGAGTTAGCTTTATTGCAACAAAATCGTTGCAAATATCTTATAGATGAAAAATGATAATCTAGGACTAGTTTAGAAACAAATTGCAGTCTAGAATCATACAAATGAAGACGAAATTGAACTATAAAAACCAATCCAAAGACATGATTTCTAGCACTAATTCAGCTAAATATAAAGAACAAACGTGAAATCCATAACATTTAGAAAGAACAGATGAAATAGAACTCACCATCAAGGCCTCCTTCATGGTGATTGGAGCATTTGCAGCAGCCATGGTGCCAAGTGGTTTCGATCGCTGCCAGATCTGAAGCAACCAAGGAAACCTATACATATAAATTGTTCAACAACCAAACTAAGAGATAATATATAGCTCAAATGATGAAATGAGAAGCCATTTAAATACTCACATGTACTCAAATGAAATATTTTGTCATGCAAACTACTGTACCCCAGAAAAAACTAAGTCCTACTTCAAAATACCTCACAAGTACTATCTGCCGACACTCTTTCCCCAGAAAAAACCAAGTCCTACTTCAAAAACCAAGTGCAAACCACACCATAGCTCACAAACCAATTCACCAATTCGAAGGGGTGGGAAGGGGGGAAGGGCATGTAGGTTTGTTCTAGCTAATCACACTGCATGATTAGGCATTAGCCGCTGCTGCTCATCTAAAAGTTTCAGTTCAAATAGAGGAAAAACCACCAAATATCATATTAAAGTTGAATGACCAAATCTGGAAGTAGTCGCAGGGGTTGTCATCGAAGGAGAAAACCTGAGCCCCAGCTGTGAAAGGAGAGATTTTGAAGCCCTCCCATGAAGGGCACTGACCCCAGTTGGAGAGCTGGGAATAGGTGACAAGGGAATGGCCATCTCCGCTAAGGTTGATTCC
Organism: Akebia trifoliata; assembly: GCF_017979445.1. Classification (NCBI taxonomy): domain Eukaryota; kingdom Viridiplantae; phylum Streptophyta; class Magnoliopsida; order Ranunculales; family Lardizabalaceae; genus Akebia; species Akebia trifoliata. Next base: position 17,189 of record NW_028236905.1, read on the forward strand.
CAAAAAGGAGCTATGTGTAAACCATATTATGAAGACACCCACAGTTGCTATTCCGACATAGAGCCCAATAACCTGTAAACATGAAGGTTAGAATGATAATTTTGGAATCTAAATGAAGTTCATTTTGACTGAGAGAGAAAACAGCTTTAAGTACCAGATAGCGGAATAAAATCCAAGCGCTGATCAATGAGTCATCACTTCTTCGAGGAGGTTTCTTCATTATATCTTTATCTGGTGGACTGAATCCCAAAGTTGTTGCGGGTGGGCCATCGGTAACGAGATTGACCCACAGAAGCTGCACTGGGATTAGGCCTTCTGGGATACCTAAAGCTGCTGTTAGAAATATAGAGGCGACCTCACAAATATTCGACGAGATCATGTACCTGCAATATTGTGAAGACAGAGAAATGGACCCATATAAAACAAAATTCCAAAGGGGATAAAAACCATACTTGTTACAATTCCAAGCTAGAACACAGATAAACCCACTTGGTATTCCAAAATTTAGAGAAAAAAACTTAATATACAATAATCAGTTTCTGGTATAAAAATATGTTACAATAAAAGAAAATGAGAGGATAAAAGACCAACCAAATCTGACTAGATAATCAAGGATTTGAACAGGCAACAATGAAAGAAAAGCCTCCTACACCATTTCTCTACCAATCCCATTCCCTTGATAAAACCTAGAACTGAATCTAAAACCATAGAGGCCATAAACTACACTGTAGAAAGGAAGAAAATAAACGTTAAAACATACAACCTTCTAGCGTCAATGAAACAAAGCCAAACTCACTCCATTTCCTATACCACTGCTGTAAATACCATTTAAGCCAAAAACTCAACCTTCTTGTTATCTCCAGTAATAACCATAACACGGATGCCGGCTGCTCTACAGTCCTCAATTGCTTTGTGAACCTCTTCTCGAGGAGGGTCTTGTGATGGTTTGGAGTTTAAGATAAACATGGTTAGTCCATGAGAATCCAAAGGAGCAGAGGTACGGAAAATTGTACAGTTGCAAGAAAAAATTCAAAGATTATGCACAGTCACCCTAAGCCCAACCAAGCCAACAAAAATCAGGCCACTTTCAATGTTTGAATAATTGGCGGGATTGAGTAAAAGCTCATGGGCAGGGTGATCCTCATCACCATTATAGGTAGCAAATTCGGAAAGTTCCTCCTTGTACGCGAAACCTAAACAGCATAATGCAGTTGTGGACATTTCATGAAGGGCTTGTAAGATATGAGAAAATGAAATAAAATTACAGTAGCTAAATATTCATCTAAAGGTTTATAAATAAAACCAGTGATTCAAGCCTCATAGAATTCAAAACATTCTTAGGAAATAAGTATTTGAAGAATCTACATCGTTCCCTGTTTTTGCAGTCTTCTTTATCTCCGCAACAAGCTTCTTTTCCTGTCATAGAGGTGGCTCAAGGTAAATTGAACACAAACTTTTAACTCTTTAGAGGTACATATAGATGGACTAGAAATCAGATAAAATCTGAAAATTCTTAATATACTTATAATTAAAATGCACTAATTTCCTTCTCAATACTTGAAACAAGATAAAAGGTCAACAAGAACAACTAGTGTGAGTACAAATAGTAAATACTCTTGAGAGCTAATCCTTTAGACCTCCAAATTCTCAGTTCTTTGATGCATAACTAAAATAGCACAATTAAAAAAATGATAATAGTAACAATAGAAGTAGTAGAGAGTGTCAACCAATGCTTAGAATTTTTTAAAATTTTAAAAAATCCTAACTGAAGTAGCTCCCTTTTTTATTGTTACTCCATTTGCACTCCATCTATGAGAATTGGCACCCCACATGGGATTCCCCATCAAAAGCCCAGGAGCAACCTATACTTAAAAACAAGTAGTAACTTACGCTTATATACAAAAGATACTATTGCTTATATTTGCTATTGAAATAGAGAAAATAAAATCTTCACAAACTTCAATCCAAAGAAGACTAAATAAAAAAGAAAATGTCATGTACAAAACAAAATTTCTATATTATGGTGAAAAATCACACCATTCATACAAACCTGATTCCCCGAAGTTTTAGAAATTCGTTCTTATTCCTAAAGGGCCTCTTCAACTTTCTGCACTGCAGCTCTGGCATTCTCAATTTGAACACGAACAAAAGCCCTTTCCTTGTCAACTAGTCTTTTGGCATCTTCTGAAGCCTGGAAATAATCACACTAAATCCAGTAAAAGAAAATACAAATATATGTGAATAATATACATGAGGAAAAACAAGTATATTTGAGAATTATTTCAAATGGTTATCATTTTTGTTTTTAAATCTAGGAAAAATAATCAAATCAACAGTTTATATAAATTCTGGGGAGATTGAAGATTGGATCTAAAGCAACCTTATCTTAAATGTTCCAGTAACCTCAATGATTACACATTGTTCAGTTTCAACTACAAAAATGCATGATTAATTTATGATTTTCCATAAGTTGCTTTCCTTACTTACATCTTTATGCAGTTTCCAGTCACTTGTTTTCTTTGATTTCATGATTGCTATAACCTGTATTTTACGTCCTTATACAGACTTTAAATCGAACATTTGAAGAACATTTATTAATATCACACACCTCAAAACCCCTAAGCTCCACATTTAAGGATTCAAAGGAGGAAAATAAATAATTTATACAATTTTACACATTAACCATCAAATAAAATGTAGCAAAAATTAATCAATCAAAGATCAAAGGAAAGAGTGGGTGATCCAGAGATTTGTTAATGAAATTAGTTACATTTTTTAACTAATTGAGAAGTAAACAAATATAAATAATAAAATCTGTAGATCTGGAAACTACGCGAGCCAAACTGAGTTGGGGATCTTCATAGAGGACTCAAACGAAAGCAAGAGAGGCATGCAAGACCTGGCATCTGACTGAAACAGATGATTAAAGTGAAATTAGGGTTCAATTTTTCAAATTAGGGTTCTTATAACCTTAAAACAATCCAAATTGAGATGGAGAGAACTAACCGAACTACTTATTTTTTACTTCAAATATTATTGATTTTTTTTTCTAAAGAAGAAGAGTATATATTAAAAAAAAGGTGCAGAAGAAGAGAGAAAATATAGTCAAATTCTAGATTGAGATGGAGTACTTATTTTCGATTTCAAATATCATCGATTTTATTGATCTATGCGAGAAAATCAAGAAAGGGTATTTTGATGGTGAGAGAGGTGGAGAACAAGAGAGAGAACAGAGAGATTGAGAAGAGAGTTAAATTCGTGCAATAAAAAATTTGCTAGACTTATAGCGACGGCTAAACAATATGACCGTGGCTAAATGTGTTTATAGCGACAGATGGGAAATGGCCGTCACAAAAAGTCGTCGCTATAGACTGAATTTCCTGTAGTGTATGGTTAATATTTGTATTAAGGATTCAAAATTTATCCTCAAGTTGTAAATAAAAAATTTACATTCGTACAATTACAATTAACAAAATCATAAATTTCAAATTCAGTACTTTAAAAAAAATATGCATATGAATAAAAATGTATAGTCTAATAAAAAAATTGGGAAAAGATTTAGAGTTCTAACTTATGTAGGAGAAAAAGACTATCAAGAAGATTGCGGAAGATGAAGACAGAGGTGAGAACAACGATCCAATTATCACTCTAAATTAGTATAATCATTGAGGTTATTTTTGGAAAAATAGAAATCGTTGGTTTGCTTATTACACCCCAACTTTTTAATTATTTATCACACCCCAATTAAAGAGGAGAGAAAGAAAGAGTTCATATTTGCACCCCAACTTTTACTTATTCTCAATATTTACTTATTTTTTTTTAATTAGAGTGTAAAAAGTAAAGTTGGGGCGTGAATAGCAGCTCTCTTATTATGGATGCAAGAAACCATGATTTTTTTAGTATTAATTTGTTTTTAAGAATTAATTGTTAAATTTTTTTTTTTTTTCGTATAGAGTTCTAAAGATTTTGTAATGTTATTCTTTACCCTTAAATTACTATTAATGATTGAAGTTAGTTTTGGAAGAACAAAATCACAGCGTGTGAGAGAAAATCTGTTAAATTTACCATGCCACGTGAACCATCGGGTATGCGGGGTCTCTAGAGTGGGGGTCACCAAAATCGTACTCAGTTGATAGAGTTTGTTGGTGGCATGTACATGTATCGGTGCTTCACATCTTTCTTTTTTTTTATAGAACGCTGAAATCACCTCAATATTTATTTTTTGTTTTTCTATAGTTCTAGCCATAAGTTTTTTTTGAATATTTTGGGGTTATTGGGCCTGTTGAACGTCCCACACTACAGTTTTTAGAGGATATAAAAGATTTGGTGTTAAAGAAAATAACAAATTACCTTTTGGAAGGTTAGGTTGGTACTTGGAAATAGAAATGGAAATATTTGATGTAGATGCGTGATCGAGGATGGGATATATCTATGAATAATTGGGTATATGAAGTGTGAATATGCCTGCATTGTTCTATCAACAATAATTTTCATAAGTTATGTATTTATATCTGTGTTTTATCCTCCGCTCTGATTTAGATATTTTGTAGATAAAAAATAAGATTTATTTACGAAAAAGTGATCAACTTTTGACGAATTTACAATTCCGGTTGGCTCACTGTTCATAATTATCAAAACATGAATGATAATGAATCCGGGGGGTTTTAACGTGACTATTTCACAGGTTTAAAGTGACAATTGTCACTTTAAACCACCGAAATAGTCTCTTCGTTCGGATTTTTTTTTAAACGAAAATGTGATTGCTCACATTTTGGTAATTAAAATGAATAGTGAGTTGGAATCGTAAATAACTTATTTTTAGCTCACAAAATAGTAATTCACTAAAAAAATAATGAATTTCTATTTTCAAAAAAAAAAAAAAAAAAAAAAACTAATCTCAGGCATTTTCGATCTGAGAGAAGTAACTAGTTTTCAAGTCTATTGGTCTACTTCATTCAATATTCCGGTGAGTGTCTTGAAAAAAATAGAAAATGCTCTCAATAACTTTCTTTGGAGGGGTCCTTCTCTTTTAAGGTCTATCCATCCTATCAGTTGGGCAAGTGTATGTAAACCATATGATAAAGGAGGTCTTGGCATTCGACGCCTAAGGGATATAAATAAATTGGGATAGCAAAGTTGTTTTGGAGAGTGGTGGAAAATAAATCCTCTTGGGCAGATTGGATGAGGAAGAGATATGTGGGGGATTCGGATATTGGGGGATGTCAGCAAGCAAATAATGCTTCTAGGGCGTGCAGAGGCATTTTAAGGGAGAGAGAATTTGTTTGGAAGCATGTTCGCTTTTTAATTGGTAATGGGGAAGACACTTGTATTTGGAGAGAACCTTTGCTTCAAGAAGGGAGCATAATATCTAGATTTGGCAATCGAATTATTAATCAATTTGATAATCATTTAAATGCAAAGATCAAGGATTTTATTGTCGACAAGAAGTGGATTTTCCCAAGACCTTACAATGACCGAATGAAATTAGTCATTGATCATATTACATCCAATCCAATTCCGAAAATATTGATGAGGGACAGAGTTGTTTGGAGCTTGACAGCAAATGGCCAGTTCACATCGAAATCAGCACATGAGATGTTAATTGAAGGGCAAGGTTCAGTTGGTTGGAAAAAAATTATATGGAATAAGAACCGTATTCCAAGATTTTCCTTTATTACTTGGTTAGCTGTACAAAAGAAGCTTTCAACTGTTGAAAATCTGAATAAGAAGGGGTTCAAATGGGTGTCACGGTGCTCCCTGTGTGGTAACAATCAAGAGATGAATGACCATCTATTTTTTCGATGTCCATATACGCAATGGATTTGGATCCAATGTTTAAAGAAATTTGGAATTAACAGAGTTGGAACAGGATCAATAGAAGATGAATTGCAAGTGATTAACAGTGTGCGGTTCAAATGTAATCAGATTATGCATATGTTATACTTAGCATTTTGTGCAGTTATTTATTATTGCTGGAAGGAATGGAATCAACGTATAGTTGCGGAAGTTCAGTCTGCAAAGGAGATAGTGTTGAATCAAGTGGGAGAGGTGGTGAAGAAATGTTTTGATGGAGCAGAAATTGAAGATGATTCGAGAAACATAACAGTGTATATCATGAATAAATGGAGATGCAGCTACTCAGTCATCAAACCAATGCTCAAACATTTTTTTTTGGGGTACACCGGAGGAGAATGAAGTCAAGATAAACACAGATGGAGCGAGTTCTCAGCATGGGTCGGGATTTGGATTCATAGGCAGAAATAATGTGGGAGAATTTCTTTTTGCAAGGTGGAGTAATACGGATTCTGCAGATATAGTTCAGATTGAGCTTCAAGCTATTTTAGAGGCTATGAGATATGCAAGGATGAAGGGAATTCAACGAATTATAATCTCCTCTGATTCTTTATACTCAATTAAAAGTATTAAGCATGAAATCGAGCCTTCATGGAAGTATAGTGAAATTCTGCTAGAAATTTCAAAACAAATCGAATTTTTTGTAAAATGTACTTTTGAATGTTATTGGAGAGAAACAAATAGGGCGGCGGATTACTTAGCAAAATTGGGATGCTATTCGAATAATTATTTTATTATGGAAGAGAGGAGTAATGTTCCTCAAGATCTAGTGAGAATTATTGAGGAAGATTTAATGTGTATGTACACTCGTTAGTAGTGTTTTCAGGGTGGGGTCCCTTTAATCCCAGCTTATCAATCAAAAAAAAAAAAAGATGAATATATGAGCCTCGATCATCAAATGATCAAAAATCAATGCCGCATTTCGTCATTGTAATGAGCTCTAGCTTCGATCCGATCATAGTAAATACCAATCTTGTTTGGGTTCCTCACAACTAATTTGAGTTCAAATTTGTAGTGAAGTATGTTATCGCTAGTGAGATTGAATTCAGTGAGAGAAGCATCGATGACAAGGAATTTAACTTTGGAAGGACGAAGGACTAGCCAAAATACGAGGACTGCGATGCCCACGATAAGGACAATGATGATTGGGTTGCTGGTTGTGGTTGTGGTGGTGGTGGTGCTGCTGTTGTGGGCACTACTTGCAGATAATGTAGCAGTTTCCCTTTAACGAGGATCATGAAAGAGTCTTACTCCTTCGGTTGTTTCAAATTGTGCTGTCAAATACCGTCCAAAACATAGCACAAAAGTAGATGTTTAGGAAACATGATCATAAAGTAAAAGTAGATGTTTAGGAAATATGATCATAAAGTATTCTAAGTATATAATACTTGAAAATAAAAATGAAAAATGGAAATAACAAACCTATAACAAGGCCTCTCTGGTTTATCTCTTAGATGTCACTATATAATTATAGGATTGCCAAACTATTTCTGGCAAAAGCACAACTTTCAACATGTCTTCCAAGAACTTCAAGTATTCTACATTGTTTGGTGACGAGTCATATATTTTTAACACAAAATGATGGGAATGACCTCGTACGGATTACCATTCGTTCTAGCTCTGCTAGAAGCCACGATCTTTCTTATCGACTAAGAATAATAACTTTTATTTCATCGACAACATTTCCAAATTCCAATTTATAGAAAATCAAACCTCCGATGGATTCACATCCAAGAAAGGAGAAAAAAAAAAGTAAAGAGCAAGGGAGAAAATTACTCAAGAAACTAAATATTGTTCTTTAATTGGCCTCCTGGTGTCGATGACCCTTCGCCCTGTGATTAGCTCTGGTAAAACAACTCCAAAACTAAAAATATCTGATTTCAAGGTCAGCTAACCTATTCTTGCATACTCTGGGGCACAATACCCATATGTCCCCACCACTTTTGAGGATAGATGAGTCTTATCTCCCGTAGGACCAAGCCTTGCAAGACTGGAATTTGAGAGTTTCGGAATGAACCCTTTGTCCAACAAAATGTTGGACGATTTCAGATCACGATGTATTACAGGGGGATTGGCCTTGTCATGCAAATATTCCAAACCATTAGCGGCTCCTGCTGCTATCTTCATTCTTGTATACCAGCCTAATGACTTCTGGTCCGGTGCAAGATCTACAAACAAATATGGGACATGTATTGAAACGTGTGACGCCCATTGAATTATTGCAAATTCGGAAGAAGATTATTATTATAATGTTTTTTTTTTGTGGATAAATATCGTGAAATTAAATTTTTTTGTAGAATTGATGACATACCTAGTAGATGATCTTCTAGAGACCCCAATGGCATATACTCGTAAACCAAGAGGCTCTAATCTCCATCAACACAATGTCCAATGAGATTAACCAGATTTTGATGGTGAAGGATACCCAAATGTTAAAACCTCAACAAGAAACTCTTTGTTGCCTTGCAACCCATTCCTGTTAGGTTGCTTAATAGCCACAAGCTGAATGATGAACCAAAATCAGCCCTAAGTTCCTTCAATTATTGCAACAACAAAAAAAAGGTCCCAATTCAGTTCAGGTTTAGTTCACATTTATCTTCCCACTATTCTAAAGGTGCCCCTTGTATACTCTTCCAAACACCTTCTCCCAGTAGACATTCTGGATGACAACTCTGAGTTGCTTCAGCGAGCTCAAGAAAGGTGAATGTTTTATCTGCAAGTACTTCTTTGTTTTTGTTTTCATGTGTAGTCTTTTGATTAGGATTCTCTACAAAAGAAAGTGTGGATCATCAAAATTTTGAACTATTTTATATATATATATGGGAAATGTTCAACACCCTAAGCTTTACCCTACACTTTAACAAACGTGTTTTATCCTACATGGGTTACAAGTTTTGGAATGGGCTGATTTTTGGTGAGGATGATCTCTATGATTAGAAGATCATCCTCACCAAAAATCAGCCCATTCCGAAATTTTTAGCCCCATGTTTACAAGTTGAAAATCGTGGACCGTTGATCGATTGTAAAACTTGCTAAATAAATGTAGAGATTAAGATTAAGAAATGGACTTTGGGTAAGTCGAATTCGTTCCATAGGGACAATGAGGATTCAAAGATTCATTCGGTTAGAAACCAAAACAAAGTTTTGAAACAGATTGATTTAAAAACAGAATTGATTTGTTGCACAAATGAAATGAAAATTACTTGCAATTGAAATTAAAAACAGAAAATAGAGAGTGAAAATCTATGAGAGAAAGCTTAGAGAAGTCAATCAAACCTTTGCAAATCATCCATAATATAGATTAGTTCTAAGAGATAACTCAATCCATAGAGCAAGTCATTGCTCATTGATCGGAAGGTGAAACAATTGAACCATTGAAAGTAATCAAAAGCTATCCATGAAAATACTAATATGATTTAGATTGCCTAACTTATCTTCTTATTTTTCACAGAGCATAGCCATTCTTGAACTTATCTAAGTAATAGCTATCTAAGTTGGATCAAACTATAAGCTAGATTATCTTAATCATAAGAGAACTTTCAGAATAATAAACATGTAAACAAAGTAAGAATCTAAAACTATATTAGAGGGATGAATTTGCTATGGCTTTCTTAACTTCTCTAATAAGAATTTAGCCAATCATCGCAAGAATTAAAATTGCAGAAATTAATAAAAGAGCAAAGAACATGGGTGAAGAAGATGATGATCAATCTGAAATTCTTCTTCTATATCTCTCCAAAGAATTACAAAAATAATGAAATCCCACTCTTGATGTTCTCACTACACTCAAGAGCTTTCTCACAAGGAAATTACAGAGAATTCTAAGAAAGAAAAATAAAAAATTATGGAAGAAGAGAAGAGGAGAAGAGCCCCTTTCTCTAAAATCAACCTCCCAATTTATAATGTTCGTATTCGGGTAATCAGGGTGATTTGGCGGATAATTCGATTCAAATGACCCAATCAGTTACAACCACCGAAGCTTCTAGAAGTTTCTGTAAAAATCTCGAAGATAAATTCCTCGAAATGACCGCGGCGCGGTGACATGGCGCCCAAAATCCTCGAGATTTTGTCAGATGCTTCCTTTTTGCTCGCATGTTGTAACAGTAATTATTATTTCTTTTGTTGATTTCCGAATGTGCCCTTTTCACCTGAAATTAGTAACAAACTATTGTTAGTCACATTAATTTGGGATTTAATAAAATTTATTATTATTTTAAGGGAACTAGTATTTATACGATGGTAATCTCAATGAAATTATGGTCCCAAAGTGAGATTATTGGGACCTTATCACACCCCCAAACCTCAATTTTGCTAGTCCGAGCAAAACTTAAATCTAAACAATTCCTCTTTCGTGAGGTTCCCGACTGTATTTAGCTTATGCAGTAAGCCCTTGAACCCCTAGGTTACCCCTAGTGGACGAGTTTGACTCGTGAGGGTTTGCAGTGAATATCCCACAAAATTCTAACATTTTAAAAGATAACAACTTCAAAATTATTGTATATAATGCCATCACACCAATTTTCAAAATTCAGTCAAAGGTCTATTTGAGCATAAATTCTTTTTATTCCTCATTTTCAGAAATATCTTGAGTGTGTGCACAAATTTTTCTGATTGTAACATAGGTTTTTCGGAACAAGGTTTCCCTTCTTAACTGCTAAGATGGTTGGGTCTGCCTAACTTCTAACTCGGAACTGAGCCTCCTGTCTGGGATTGTGAGAAGTATGGATGTTTACTTTAATACCTCTAAGGGGCTTTATCTGTGATATTCCAATGTACTCACGTTTTTACCATTGACGGCTTTCACTCTATTGAACTATTTTGGTCTCATTGGACTCTTTTCACAATTTGCACTTTTTCAGTTCTAACCTTCACATCTTTCTGCTTTTCTTTTCAACATTTTTCATGCTTTATCATTTTTTCGATATTCTTTTTTTTTTTTCAAAAATCAGGTAGCCCTTTTCAAGGTACCCAGTCTAATCCTATGGTTGCTGTCTCAAAAATATCAACTACAGTTCTGTTTTTCTTCTATTCAGCCAACCAAAGGACAAGGAGGTCAAAGTTCAGTATTTTTCAAGCTTTCCCTCTCATTCTAGACAGCGAAGAAGACAACTCTTAATCCAAAATAACATTTTCACTACAATCAGAAGTGACGTGAATTTTGTTTTTCAAAATATCTTGTTTTTGAGGAATAAGAATTTATAAACAAATTGGACATGAGCCTGGTTTAAAAAATTTGTATGATGACAGTACATATAAACATTTTGATGAAGGTATTTTTGAAAATGTACCGAAAACAATGTACAAAAATTTTTAAAAATTGAAATGTGCTATCCCACACCCCCAAACCTAAATTTAGCATTGTCCTCAATGATTAAAGAGTAAAGGTTTAGAGTACACCTGAAAACAGAATTCATTACATCGCAAAAGTTGTGAGAACAACCAAAAGTAGTATTCCGTACAGGATAGAAAAGCTAAAAGGGACACCACACAGAGTTAAAATACAGCAAACCATACATACTAAAATTAACAAAACACATCACCACACACAATCCTTCTTAAAAACACACCATCACACATCACCAGAAACACTCCTACAAGCAAATAGTCTACTCGGAATTGGAACTAGGTGGAGCTCTCGCTCGAGCACATGCACGCTTCTCCTCGTTATAAGCTAATAACTGTCCCTGTTGCTCAATGATTAGTTGCTGATCATCCTTAATAGTCTTCTGACCTTCTTGAATTTCTTTGTAGCGAGAGTTGACTTTTTTCAAGCCTTTGAAAATTTTGGAGAAAGCCGTACGGTGGCCTTTTTGAGGCACTTGAGCGAGCCAAGTATCATCATTGAAATCTGGACTTGGAGTACGAATATCCTCCGGGGCCTGCTCATCAAATTCTTCTCCTGCCCTTCCATACCCACGTGGACTGTCATGTTCGTGCTCCTGCATCAATTCTGGCGTCTACATACCGGGAACACAGGTTTTTAAAGCTCGTCCGCCCACAAATTCCTTGATACCAATAATGCGCCCTTGAGGTGCTAACTCAACGAGAGACACACCTAAACGATGTTGGAGGAGGCGACATACTAAGTGAGGGAGGATCAAGGAACGGTGTTTGTTCGACAAGGCATCGATAAGAGATTCCAAAAGTAGATGGTTCATACAAAACGTGGGATCTCTCGTTTGGATGGCATGAAGGAAATACACGTGTTTGTTATACAACAAAGTAGTGTTTTGAGTGCCGAGTACATTATTGGCAAGCCATCGCCAAGCAACATATTGATCCTCCAAGAGGCTACTAGACTTAAGTGCACTATCTTCGATCTGAATGCTATTGGCCGAAAGGCCTAAACGTGTAAAATAATAATCGAAAGTGTAGAGTGGCATACACGTACCTGACTCAACTTGAGGAATACCAAGAATGGCTTCGATGTCGGATCCATCAATGGTAAATTAGATACCATTAAACTTGACGGTGATGGACGGAGTTGAGGGAGAGGCGGAGATGAATGAACGGTAGAAGATCCGAACGGCCTCCTCGTTAAATTGGGAATTTCCTTTATAAAGGAGAGGGCCCCATCCACGCCGAAAAATCTCATCACCGAATCAAAGTCCAGGGATATCTTCGTAGATATGTGCAATCTCTACTTCGGGAAAAATGGTATTTGTTCTTCGAGCCATCGAGGAAAAATGGTACCAAAACAATCTAGGAACCAAGGAGGTGTTGTGAAAAAAATTTGAGATCGATCAGCCTCGAGATGACAGCGGCGCGGTCTTGGTTAGCCGCGGCGCGGTGAGGTTTCTGCGGCGCGGTCGTTTGGTGATGATGAGTGTTTTGATGATTTTTGTAATTTTTTTGGACTTTTAGATTGGATTTTGTGGAAGAAAAATGAAGGAAAGAAGAAAAATGGAAATGAAGGCTAGATATGGAGAAGAAGAGAAAGATATGGAGAGAGAAAAGTGTGGTAGGGTTTAAGAAGTGTCCAAATTTTTTTTAGGAAAATAAATTTTCCTTTATGCAAAATTCTTGGAAAATAAATTTTCCAAGAAAATTTTTGAAAGAAAAATATTTTTTTTCTAGGAAACTGTCTTGCAAGTGAGAACGTGTTAGATTTACTAGGAAAATAAATTTTTCTTCATAGAAAATCTCTGGAAAATAAATTTTCCAGGAAAATTTTAGAAAGAAAATATTTTTTCCGAGAAAATTTCTTGCAAGAAAGTTTAAAACATTTTACACATTTTTAACCCTTCAAAAGTTAAAAAAATGGATGGAAAGTAGATGAGAAGAATGCATGGAGAATATTTACAGAAATCAAGGGTTGCCTCCCGATGTAGCGCTAAGTTTAATGTCTTCAGCCAGACATGGAATTAGAGCTAATCCTGGTACACAAGATTACTCAGAAATGAGTCTTTTACTGATGAATGAGGGAGATTCTGAAATGGCTTAAGTCTTTGGCCATTGACTTGGAAAATATTTCCATTGGCTGGATTGAGTACCTCGATGTTTCCATGAGGGTGAATATTGTGGATCAAAAATGGTCCAGTCCAACGGGACTTTAATTTCCCGGGAAATAAATGAAGGCGAGAGTTATACAGGAGCACTTTCTGGCCTACGTGGAAAGATTTTCTCTGAATGTGCCTATCATGCCAGATTCTCGTTCGATCTTTGCAAAGTTTTGTGCTATGGTAAGCATCATTCCTTAATTCTTCCAACTCAGTGAGTTGGAGTTTTCTGAGCTCGCCGGCCTTCGCTAGATCAAACTTTTTATGTTTGATCGCCCAATAAGCTCGATGTTCGAGTTCGACTGACAAATGACAAGCTCTACCAAAGATTAAATGATAAGGGGACATTCCTATTGGAGTTTTGAACGCTGTTCTGTAGGCCCACAAGGCATCAGATAATCCTAAGGACCAATCTTTACGAGTCGGATTGACGGTTTTTTCAAGAATGGTTTTGATCTCACGATTAGAAATTTCAACCTACCCACTGGTTTGTGGGTGATACGGAGTAGCTACTTTATGAGTGATTGAATATTTGTGCATCAAACTTTCGGAAACTCGGTTACAGAAATGTTTCCCTCCATCACTAATGATAGCACGAGGGGTACCAAATCGGGCAAACACTGTGTTTTTGAGGAATTGAACAACAACCTTATGATTATTCGTTCGACAAGCTGTGGCTTCAACCCATTTTGACACGTAGTCGACTACGACTAAAATGTATTGGAATCCGTGTGAAATGGGGAAGGGACCCATGAAGTCAATGCTCCAAACATCGAAGATTTCAATGATCAAAATTGGTTGTTGGGGCATCTCATTTCTTCGATTGATTTTTCCTACACGTTGACATCTATCACAAGATTTAGCAAAGAGATGAGCGTCACGAAAGATTGTAGGCCAATAAAAACCACACTGTAAGATTTTAACTGCCGTTTTCTTTCCTCCAAAATGCCCACCACAAGCATGATTGTGGCAAAACTCGAGAATTCCACTCTGTTCTGTCTCATCAACGCACCGACGAATTATCTGGTCTGGGCAGTATTTAAATAAATACGGATCATCCCAGAAGAACCATTTGGCTTGGGCAAGGAAACGCAAACGATTTTGTTTACTCCAAGAGGTGGGAGTTTGACCTGTCACCAGGTAGTTGACAATGTCAACGTACCAAGGTGTGTCAGAATTGGAAATTACCATGATTTGCTCGTCAGGAAAATTTTCAGAAATTGGGAGAGAGTCAGAAAGAGTTTCAACTACTAGCCCTAAATAGGTGGTCTGTAACCACATTCTCGCATCCCTTTTATCTCGAATTTTGAGATCAAACTCTTGAAGAAGAAGGATCCATCGTATCAACCTCGCCTTCGCATCCTTCTTGGCAAGAAGGTATTTCAGCGCTGCGTGGTCAGTGAAAATGACTACTTTGGACCCGATAAGGTAGGAATGAAATTTATCTAAGGCAAAAACTACTGCTAGTAGTTCCTTCTCAGTGGTGGAATAATTGAGTTGGGCATCATTTAGAGTCTTGCTGGCATACTAAATGACATGGGGGAGTTTTTCAACTCGTTGCCCCAATACAACACCTATAGCGTAATCGGATGCATCACACATCACCTCAAATGGGAGATCCCAATTGGGAGGTTGAATAATAGGTGTTGAGGTCAACTTAGTTTTCAACTTCTCAAAGGCGGATAAACAAGGGTTAGAAAACTCGAAAAAAATGTCTTTGGCTAACAGATCACACAGGGATTTTGAAATTTTTCCAAAGTCTTTGATAAACCTTCTGTAAAACCCTGCATGCCCTAGGAACGAACGAACTTCTTTCACAATTCTAGGTGGAGGCAAATTTGCTATAAGATCGACCTTGCTTTATCTACCTCAATTCCTTTATGAGAAATAATATGCCCTAGAACTATCCCAGAGGTGATCATGAAATGACACTTCTCCCAATTTAGCACGAGCTGCTTCTCCTGACATCTTTTCAAAATTAGCTTTAAATGATTCAAACAGTCATCAAAACTCGACCTGAATACAGAAAAATCGTCTATGAAGACTTCAAGAAAGTCTTCGATCATATCAGAAAATATACTCAACATGCACCTTTGAAAGGTGGTAGGAGCATTACATAGCCCAAAGGGCATGCGTCGATAGGCGAAGGTCCCAAATGGACAGGTAAACGTTATCTTTTCTTGGTCTTCAGGAGCAATTGGGATTTGGTTGTATCCCGAATATCCATCAAGAAAATAATAATAGGCATGACCGGCTAAACGTTCAAGCATCTGATCGATGAATGGAAGAGGGAAGTGATCCTTACGTGTCATCGTGTTTAGTTTTCGGTAGTCTATACAAACTCTCCATCCGGTTTGGACTCGAGTAGGTATGAGTTCATTATCCTGATTGGTCACAACTGTGACACCCGACTTTTTAGTGACAACCTGAATTGGACTAACCCATTTACTATCCGAGATGGGGTATATAATACCCACATCTAAAAGTTTGATGACTTCTTTTTAGACTACTTCTTGTAACACCGGATTGAGTCGCCTCTGTGGTTCTTTCGATGGTTTGAAATTTTTCTCAAGATGAATTTGATGCATTACCACAGAAGGATTGATGCCTTTAATATCAGCTATGATCCACCCAATAGCTTCTCGATTTTCGTGAAGAACGTCAAGTAATCGATTTTCTTGTGATTTTTCTAGAGTAGGGGAGATAATGACAGGGAAGGTTTCAGCATTACCCAAAAATACGTATTTCAGCGTATCAGGCAATTGCTTTAACTCAAGCTTTGGAATTTCTTCCACTATTGGGGATGACGAGAGAGAGGACAGACTCTGTACTTTTGGTTACCAATCCATCATAGGGACATATTCAAGAAGAGAGTTCACCATCCTGATGGATTTCTCAGTATCGAACTCAAGGTCGAATTGGCCAAAATACTCTTCAAACGGATCCTTGTTCTCCGTTTCTTTAAAAGTACTACTAACCAGGGTGTCGATCATGTTGACTTCTTCCAAATCATCCATATCAGTAGATTGAAACTTATTTTGAAAGACATTCATTTTAACCTTCATGTCCCCAAATGATAGGGTCATGATACCATTGCGATACTTGATGACTGCATTGAAAGTGGCTAAGAAAGGTCTTCCTAAGATGACTGGAACATGAGAATTTGGGTTAATGACAGGTTTAGTGTCAAGAACTACGAAGTCGGCAGGAAAGTAGAAATCCTTCACTTTGATAATCACATCGTCCACTATTCCCTTGGGAATCTTCACCGATCTATCTGCTAGACTTAGAGTGATATCCGTAGGTTTAAGTTCCCCTAAACCTAATTGCTGGTAGATTGAGAAAAGAAGAAGATTCACACTAGCCCCAAAATCTAATAGACATTTCTCAATCATCGTATCTCCATTGTGTACAGAAATTGTAGGACAGCCTGGGTCCTTGAATTTAGGAATAATTGTCTGCTGAATCAGACAAGAAGATTGGACTGTCATCACAGCCTCTCTTGGCACAAGAGTTTTTCGCTTCACTGTGGTAAGATCCTTGACAAATTTGGCATACGAGGGAATTTGACGAATTGCGTCAAGGAAGGGAATATTTATTTGCACATTTTTGTGCACTTTTAAAATTCCTTCTAATTGTTTTCCCTTTTTGTTGTCTAGAAGTCTATGAGGGAACGGGGCTTTGGGAATGATCACTCGACTCTCGAGAGGAGGAGGTGTTTCCTTGGACTGGTCTTCTTTTTCTGTGGAAGGTGCTCTAGAGGTTGTTTCTTTGGATAGAACCTCCTCAGGCATTTCAACTTTATTGTCCACCAATTTACCAGATCGTAAGGTGTGGACGGCTTGGACAGAATTAGAGGGACCTGCCTGACTATTGATTTCATACTGTCCTCTTGGAACAGTTCCTGCTGGATTAGGCACAGTTTGACTGGGAAACTGGCATTTGTTTTTCTCTCCTATGGATGAAGCTAACTGACCCATCTGAACCTCTAAATTTTTGATTGCTTGTGTAGTAACCCGGTTGGTCTGAGATTGGTTCTGGGTAGTTTGGATTTGTTGCTGTATGAGTTGCTATTGTTGCTTTAATATCTCAGCCATCATTGATTCTAATACTGAGTTTGGTTGAGCAACAGGAGGAGAGTAATTGGTCATAGGGTCGACAATGATCGCCCGTTGATCAGAATTTTGAGGTGAATAATAGGATGGCTGCGAAACCAAAGATAGGTTCGTACTGGCATGAGTTTGAGGATTGAAATTTTTCTGAAATCCTGGAGGACCTCCTGATTGGATAGGTTCACTTTGTCAATATGAAAAATTGGGGTGAAACCTATTGTCGGGATGGTACGTCTGACTATAGGAGTTAGGAGTGGGTTTCCTATATGTGCTGTAATTTCCAACAGCATTGGCTTGCTCTGACTGCGAGAGAGGCAAGGTGGGACAATTCTCCGTAGAATGATTGAAATTTTCACACAGCTGACATGATGAAAATGTCTTTGTGGCAATTTGTAGGATTGGAGTGGCTTCTTGGAAGTTGGTTTTGACACTGAAAGCGTCGAACTTTTTGTTGAGACTATGTAAGCTACTCACAAGGCTATTCATGACATTCTTAAGTTCAGGATCAGACTTAACCTCATACATGCCCGGCTTCTTGACTCTTAAATCTCTTCTATCGAAATCCCTTATGTTTGTGCTCCAATTTCGAGCATTTTCAGCCAATTCGACTAAGAATTCATAAGCTTGATTGGGAGTTTGATTCATGAATTTACCCTGATGCATAGACTCGAGAAGAATACGCTGGGTTGTTGGAAGACCTTGGTAAAAGAAATTAACTAATTGGGCTTTATCTATCCCATGGTGCGGACACTTAACAAGAAGGTCATTGAACCTTTCCCAAGTCTGGGAGAATTCTTCATCCGGTCTTCCCTTGATGTTCCGAATGGCATTTTTGAATTGTTCCGTCTTTGCCATAGGGAAGAATTTAGCCATGAATTTTTTCGACAATTCATCCCCCGTAGTGATAGAGTTGGAGGACAAGGAGTTTAACCAAGCCGCAGCATGGTCTTCGATAGAGAGTGGAAATAACCAAAGCTTGACATTCTCATCGTCGAGGTGACCATTTTTGAATGTCTGGTATAAGGTCAAGAATTTATTGAGGTGATTGTACGGTTGTTCGCTTTCGAAACCGTGGAATTTGGGCAGCATATTGATGGTGGCTGCCCGTATTTCAAATTATGCCACATTAGCGGCAGGTAAAATTATA
Organism: Akebia trifoliata; assembly: GCF_017979445.1. Taxonomy (NCBI): domain Eukaryota; kingdom Viridiplantae; phylum Streptophyta; class Magnoliopsida; order Ranunculales; family Lardizabalaceae; genus Akebia; species Akebia trifoliata. The sequence continues at coordinate 35,800 of NW_028236905.1, forward strand.
CATGATGGAGGGTTGGCAGTAATAGGTGCGAACAACTCATTGAGCGTTCGTTGATCCTCATGGATGTGATGAGGTGGAAGTGGATGTGGATCTATTTCTGGGACTGGTGGAGTAAGAACGGTGTTGCTTTCTCGTCTAACCTTAGGTAGAGGGTGAGACCTTGTAATCTCTGGATAAAAAATAATTGGATTTTTCTTGCAATCTCCTACCTAACATACACTACCAAATTGCATACAATAGGAGGGAAAAATTCACACGTGAAAACTAGGTGCCTATTACTAGACAGCTCCTAACTGGTTTAAAGGATTAATCAAAGCCTCCAACCCAAATCTCTGAAATTGGAACAGCCAGTTTAATCTCCAGAGGAGAGGTGGCGTACAATGCTGAGCAAGGGCACTCTTAGATCACTTCTCGTCTTGAATAGACGTGTGTTTATCTCCTGAATTCACGTAGAACTACAAGGCAAGATTGCGCTTAGGCACTGTTCACGATCAAGAAGTGCAATTGGTGCAACTTTTGATTAGCTTTGCTTAATCAGCTCGATGGAACCTAGAGTCCAGTCTAATCAAATTTTAATTAATTAATTTGTTGTGAATTTGATTTTCCTAGAAGGGCAAGATATCGGTAATGAACTCCGATTCTTATCTTATGGTGCCATTCTCGTAAGGGTGTCCTTATTACTATGTGCGATCCAATGAGTACAGATTAGTCACTCAAAAGCAATACAGAAACTCACTAGCGAAAGATGCGTGAGTGTTTCGAAATTTACCTCCCGTTCTAGACGGGGGATGATCGAGTTGAGTCGACTCGGGCCACCAACACCAAATTTGGTGTACGAACCCGAGGGGCTGAGATAGTTTCGTCCCACTATCGTCCGTCCCTAAATCTATTACAATCCGAGCCCTCTCGGATACTATTAAAATTTAATACAAGTTCAAGTTCCTAATACAAGTTGTTTTCTAAGAAAAAAATAAAAAAAAATACAGAGAAAATTTGAATTTGCTGATCTTCTTGGTGATAGAATCAATTCAGTAGATAAAAATTCCACGTGTCGCCTTCCGTCAATTTCCGTCTAGTCCGTCACCTGAAAATAACAAAAATTATTCCAATCAGAATGCTACAGAAAAACCAGTATGTCCATTACAATGTCCATGATGTCAGAAACTTGTTCAACAAAAATCAGTAGAAAATATTGCCATGTCACCACGATGCACCTAGGGGCAACCGCGAGGCGGTAAAATTTTGATGAAAATCGATTTTTCAAATTGGAAATGGTTTCTGATATCCTGATGATTGTAATGAAAATTTTTTCAAATTTTTTTCTGTTCGTTTGGCTTCTGTTTCAAGCAAAACACGTTCGGTTCTGTTTTGGATATTTTTCGAATTGGAAAATGAATCAACTCGCTGTCCCCGGCAGTGGCGCCATTTTGATCGATTGTAAAACTTGCTAAATAAATGCAGAGATTAAGATTAAGAAATGGACTTTGAGTAAGTCGAATTCGTTCCATAGGGACAATGAGGATTCAAAGATTCATTCGGTTAGAAACCAAAACAAAGTTTTGAAACAGATTGATTTAAAAACAGAATTGATTTGTTGCACAAATGAAATGAAAATTACTTGCAATTGAAATTAAAAACAGAAAATAGAGAGTGAAAATCTATGAGAGAAAGCTTAGAGAAGTCAATCAAACCTTTGCAAATCATCTACAATATAAATTAGTTCTAAGAGATTACTCAATCCATAAAGCAAGTCATTGCTCATGGAGCGGAAGGTGAAACAATTGAACCATTGAAAGTAATCAAAAGCTATCCATGAAAATACTAATATGATTTAGATTGCCTAACTTATCTTTTGATTTTTCACAGAGCATAGCCATTCTTGAACTTATCTAAGTAATAGCTATTTAAGTTGGATCAGACTATAAGCTAGATTATCTTAATCATAAAAGAATTTTCAGAATAATAAACATGTAAACAAAGTAAGAATCTAAAACTATATTAAAGGGATGAATTTGCTATGGCTTTCTTAACTTCTCTAATAAGAATTTAGCCAATCATCGCAAGAATTAAAATTACAGAAATTAATAAAAGAGTAAAGAACATGGGTGAAGAAGATGATGATCGATCTGAAATTCTTCTTCTATATCTCTCCAAAGAATTACAAAAATAATGAAATCCCACTCTTGATGTTCTCACTACACTCAAGAGCTTTCTCACAAGGAAATTACAGAGAATTCTAAGAAAGAAAAATAAAAAATTATGGAAGAAGAGAAGAGGAGAAGAGCCCCTTTCTCTAAAATCAACCTCCCAATTTATAATGTTCGTGTTCGGGTAATCGGGGTGATTTGACGAATAATTCAATTCAAATGACCCAATCAGTTACAACCACCGAAGCTTCTGTAAAAATCTCGAAGACAAATTCCTCGAAATGACCGCGGCGCGATCTTGGCTATCCCCGGCGCGGTGATGTGGCGCCCAAAATCCTCGAGAATTTGCCGGATGCTTGCTTTTTGCTCGCATGTTGTAACAGTAATTATTATTTCTTTTGTTGGTTTCCGAATGTGCCATTTTCACATGAAATTAGTAACAAACTATTGTTAGCCACATTAATTTTGGATTTAATAAAATTTATTATTATTTTAAGGGAACTAGTATTTATACGATGGTAATCTCGGTGAAATTACAGTTGGGACCTTATTACCGTCCATTTTTTGTAAATCATTTTTTATGGGGTTAGAAGTTTTGGAATGGGTTGATTTTTGGTGAGGATGATCTCCTCACCATAGAGATCAACCTCACCAAAAATCAACCTATTCCAAAACTTCTAACCCATGTAGGACAAAACGTGTTTGTTAAAGTGTAGGGTAAAGCTTAGGGTGGTGAACGGGACCATATATATATATATATATGAATGGCATTATTACGACCCCCTTTGCGACACACCATTTTGTCTTATATGGGCAAAAATGTTTGGAATGGGCTGATTTTTTGTGAGGATGATCTCTGTGATGAGGGGATCATCCTGGAAAAAAGTCATCCCATTCCAAAACTTCTAACCCCATCAAAATGGATTTACAAAAATTGGACGGTCTAAAATTTTTCAACTTGAAAACATAGGGCTAGAAATTTCATAATGAGCTGATTTTTGGTAAGGATGATCTCCTCACCATAGAGATCATCCTCACAAAAAATCAGCCCATTCCAAACATTTTTGCCCGTATAAGACAAAATGGGGTGTCGCAAAGGGGGTCGTAATAACCCGACCCTATATATATATATGGGTCCCATTCAGCAACAAACATTTTGACAAAACATTTTTCAAAACATGGGTTAGAGGTTTTGGAATGGGTTGATTTTTGGTGAGGATGATCTCTACGGTGAGGAGATCATCCTCACCAAAAATCAGCCCATTCCAAAACTTCTAGCCCCAATTTACAAGTTGAAAAATTGTGGACCGTCCATTTTTTGTAAAACATTTTTGATGGGGTTAGAAGTTTTGGAATGGGCTGATTTTTGGTGATGATGATCTCCTCACCGTAGAGATCATCTTCATCAAAAATCAGCCCATTCCAAAACCTCTAACTCATGTTTTGAAAAATGTTTGTCAAAATGTTTGTTGCTGAACATTTCCCTATATATATATATATATGGTCCCGTTATTTGGCCAACAGTTTGGCAAACATTTTGGCAAACAGTTTTTCAAAACATGGGTTAGAGGTCTTGGAATGGGCTGATTTTTGGTGAGGATGATCTCTATGGTGAGGAGATCATCCTCACCAAAAATCAGCTCATTCCAAAACTTCTAGCCCCAGTTTACAAGTTGAAAAATCGTGAACCATCCTTTTTTTGTAAACCATTTTTGATGGGGTAAAAAGTTTTGGAATGGGCTGATTTTTGGTGATGATGATCTCCTCATCGTAGAGATCATCCTCACAAAAAATCAGCCCATTCCAAGACCTCTAACCCATGTTTTGAAAAATGTGTTTGCCAAAATGTTTGCCAAACTGTTGGCCAAATAACTCTACCCATATATATATATAATATATATATATATATATATATATATAGGGAAATGTTCATCAACAAACATTTTGACAAAACATTTTGGCAAAACATTTTTCAAAATATGGGTTAGAAGTTTTGGAATGGGCTGATTTTTGGTGAGGATGATCGCTACGGTGAGGAGATCATCATCACCAAAAATCAGCCCATTCCAAAACCTCTTACCCATCAAAAATGGCTTACAAAAAATGGACGGTCCACGATTTCCCAACTTGTAAACATGGGGTTAGAAGTTTTGGAATGGGCTGATTTTTGATGAGGATGATCTCCTCACCATAGAGATCATGCTCATCAAAAATTAGCCCATTCCAAAACCTCTAACCCATGTTTTGAAAAATGTTTTGCCAAAATGTTTGCCAAAATGTTTGTTGCTGAAAGGGACCCATATATATATATAGGGAAATGTTCAGCAACAAACATTTTGACAAATATTTTGGCAAAACATTTTTGAAAATATGGGTTACAGGTTTTGGAATGGGCTGATTTTTGGTGAGGATGATCTCTACAGGGAATAGATCATCATCACCAAAAATCAGCCCATTCCAAAACTTCTAACCCCATCAAAAATGGTTTACAAAAAATGGACGGTCCACGATTTTTCAACCTGTTAATATGGGGCTAGAAGTTTTGAAATGGGCTGATTTTTGATGAGGATGATCTCCTCACCGTAGAGATCATCCTCACCAAAAATCAGCCCATTCCAAAACCTCTAACCCATGTTTTGAAAAATGTTTTGCCAAAATGTTTGTCAAAATGTTTGTTGCTGAAAGGGACCCATATATATATATATATATATATAGGGTCCCGTTCAGCACCCTAAGCTTTACCACACACTTTAACAAACGTGTTTTGTCTTACATAGGTTAGAAGTTTTGGAATGGGCTGATTTTTGGTGAGGATGATCTCTATGGTGAGGAGATCATCCTCACCAAAAATCAGCTCATTCCAAAACTTCTAACCCCATCAAAAATGGTTTACAAAAAATGGACGGTCCACAATTTTTCAACGTGTAAACATGGGGCTAAACATTTTGGAATGGGCTGATTTTTGGGGAGGAAGATCTTCTGATCATAGAGATCATCCTCACCAAAAATCAACCAATTCCAAAACTTCTAACCCATGTAGGACAAAAAACGTTTGTTAAAGTGTGTGGTAAAACTTAGGGTGCTGAACATTTCCCATATATATATATATATATATAGGGTAGCGTTCAATGGCAAACTTTTTAACAAACTTTTTGGCAAAACATTTTTCAAAACATGAGTTAGAGGTTTTGGAATGGGCTGATTTTTGGTGAGGATGATCTCTACGGTGAGGAGATCATCCTCACGAAAAATCAGCCCATTCAAAACTTCTAACCCCATCAAAAATAGTTTACAAAAAATGGACGGTCCACGATTTTTCAGCTTGTAAACATGGGTTAGAAGTTTTGGAATGGGCTGATTTTTGGTGAGGATGATCTCCTCACCGTAGAGATCATCCTCACCAAAAATCAGCCCATTCCAAAACCTCTAACTCATGTTTTGAAAAATGTTTTGCCAAAAAGTTTGCTAAAAAGTTGGCCATTGAACGCCCCCCATATATATATATATATATATATATATAGGATTAGGATCTGTATACACATAAAGCTACTCATAAAGCTACAACGTGTTTTGTCTTATATGGGTAAAAATGTTTGGAATGGGCTGATTTTTTGTGAGGATGATATTTACGGTGAGGAGATCATTCTTGCCAAAAATCAGCCCATTATGAAACTTCTAACTTCATGTTTACAAGTTAAAAAATTTTAGACCATCCAATTTTTGTAAATCATTTTTGATGAGGTTAGAAGTTTTGGAATTGAATGATTTTTTGCAAGGATGATCCCCTCACCACAGAGATCATCCTCACAAAAAATCAATCCAGTCCGAACATTTTTAACCATATAAGACAAAAACGTTGTCGTTTTATGAGTAACTTTATGTGTCTACAGAACCTGACATATAGGGTCCCGTTCAATGGCTAACTTTTTGGCAAAACATTTTTCAAAACATGAGTTAGAAGTTTTAGAATGGGCTAATTTTTGGTGAGGATGATCTCTACGGTGAGGAGATCATCATCACCAAAAATCAGCCCATTCCAAAACTTCTAACCCCATCAAAAATAGTTTACAAAAAATGGACGGTCCACGATTTTTCAACTTGTAAACATGAGTTAGAAGTTTTGGAATTGGCTGATTTTTGGTGAGGATGATCTCCTCACCGTAGAGATCATCCTCACAAAAAATCAGCTCATTCCAAAACTTCTAACTCATGTTTTGAAATATGTTTTGCCAAAAAGTTAGCCATTGAACGCTACCCATATATATATATATATATAGGGAGCAGTTCGGCAACCCTAAAGTTTGCCAAAATTTTTTTGTAAATCACTTTTGACGGGGTTAGAAGTTTTGAAATAGGCTGATTTTTTGTGAGGATGATCTCTACGGTGAAGAGATCATCTTCACTAAAAATCAACTCATTTTGAAACTTCTTACCCAAATCGTGGACCGTCCAATTTTTGTAAATCACTTTTGATGGGGTTAGAAGTTTTGGAATAAACTTATTTTTGGTGAGGATGATCTTCTCATCATAGAGATCATCCTCACAAAAAATCAGCTCATTCCAAAGCTTCTAACTCATGTTTTGAAAAATGTTTGGCACAATGTTTGGAAAACTTTAGGACTGCTGAACCGTCCCCATATATATATATAGGGAAATTTTCAACACCCTACGCTTTACCAAACGTGTTTTGTCTTACATGGGTTAGAAGTTTTGGAATGGGCTGATTTTTTGTGAGGATGATCTCTACGATTACAAGATCATCCTCACCAAAAATCAGCCCATTCTAAAATTTCTAACCTCATGTTTACAAGTTGAAAATTGTGGACCGTCCATTTTTTGTAAACCATTTTTGATGGGGTTAGAAGTTTTGGAATGGGCTGATTTTTGTTGAGGATGATCTCCTCACCAAAAATCAGCCTATTCCAAAACTTCTAACCCAAGTAGGACAAAACACGTAGGGTAAGTGTAGGGTAAGACGTAGGGTGTTGAACGGGACCCATATATATATATATATATATATATATATATATATATATATATATATATAGGGTCCCTATCCGTGGCCAACAGTTTGGCAAACACTTTTTCAAAACATGGGTTAGAGGTCTTGGAATGGGCTGATTTTTGGTGAGGATGATCTCTACGGTGAGGAGATCATCCTCACCAAAAATCAGCTCATTCCAAAACTTCTAGCCCCATTTTACAAGTTGAAAAATCGTGAACCGTCCATTTTTTGTAAACCCTTTTTGATGAGGTTAGAAGTTTTGGAATGGGCTGATTTTTGGTGAGGATATCACCAAAAATCAGCCCATTCCAAGACCTCTAACCCATGTTTTGAAAAATGTGTTTGTCAAAATGTTTGCCAAACTGTTGGCCATTGAACGCTACTCATATATATATATATATATAGGGTCGGGTTCCTACGACCCCCATTACGACCCCCATCGCGACACATGAATTAAACCGTCCGATTAACGACAGATCTACGGTTCAGATTGTTTTAACTTTAGAAACGATTGTTTACAAATGAAATTTCATTATTTGCAACTAACTCCCCGTAAACAAACAATTCGAGTTCAGCTCCTCATCTCAACTTCGTCTTCTTCGCTCTAACCTCTGCGTTTGAAGCCATTTTCTACAGATTCCTCATCTCATCTTCCTCGATCTCTCTCTGTTTCTTTTTCGGGTCTTCCTCTTCGACAGAGATCAGAGATCAGATCTGACTTCATTTTCTTTCCTTCCTCGTCTTCTTCCTTCCTCGAGGAAGGATCAGATCTGACTTCGTTTCTTTACTGTAAACGAAGGTCACGGTCTTCCTCATCTCTCTCTCTCTCTCTTTGCAAAGAAATGGAGAGCTCGATAGAAGAAATCCTAAGGTAAGAAATCACAAACCCTTAATTAGTTTTTTTTTTTTTTTTTTTAATTTCATGTTCTGCTGAGTTTTATGTATGGATTTTGACGAATCATCGAAAACAAAGATTCGTAAGGAAATTTTATGATTGCTGTATTTTTATGTATGGATATGTACATAGTTGCATCTTTTAACTGTTCAAAAACCCTCAGCATTCGAAGATTGGCGTCTCTGACGACCCCCAGCTGAATTGGCTCCTATCTTTTAGATTTAGATAAATATAGCCAAATTGGTTGAAGACCACTGCTGCACCATTACTCACAATATTGCTTGTCCAATAAGCTTTGTAATTGTTTTCCTTAGGCCGAGCTAAGGGATACATAACAAGATTACCATCACCTTGTAGAATAAACTCGAATCTTCCTGTCGAGTAGTCGTTTTTGGTTCGTTAAGAAACGAGTTTACCACCAAGGCTTAGTGTCTGGTTAAACAAGATTGTGTTTGTTGGTGCATCAAAGCTTTGCCAATTGTTAACGGATTGTGCGTTCCTTAGCACGAAGTTTCCTGTGTCAAGCATGGCAGCGGAGGTGGCTTGGGTACTGTCTGAGGGTTCGGCCTTCCAAAGTTCTGTACCATTTGGAGCATTGAGGACAAAAACAACATTGGATGTTAATTCAATTTTGGAACCTTTCTGCACTGGGTTACCTCCATTTGCTGTCCAAACAATGTTTTCAACTTGTATTTTAGCAAACCAGATTGCTAACAAGAATTGATCCCTTGAATGGGATGGAGATCAATTCCTGCTTACAAATAGTTCATAATGAGTTCTATTGGTTAAACCTTGGCCTAAAAAATGGCTGTGTGTCCCATGTAACTTTTTTCCAAACCTTGGCCTAAAAAATTTAAGGTTCTAAAAAATTTCTTTTTCTAAGCCATATTCATTGAATCATTTCTATATGTGTCTTTTTTAATCTTTTGTGTATAGTTCGTCAAACCATATAGTTAGCTTCAAACTTGATATCATTTTTTGTAGGTGATGCTAGTTGAAAGTTGCATTTGACAACAACACAATAAAAAAGAAAAAATTAAGAAAATGTAACCACATTTCTTTTAGAACATGTAATTTTTGTGCGTTGTCGATCTGTCGATGAACAATACAGCCATTGTTCGTTACTAACTGTATATAATAAGTTACATTATTTCTTTGTAGGTGGTGCCGAGGAGCTCCATTTAGTCCAATACCGAGGGTCGAGGAGTGGTTCGAGCTGCCACTTCATGCATTTGGCTACACTTACTATTCTTGAATTTCAAATTATGAACAACATGAGGAAATGCCTAAAGTGGAAGATTTCATGGTTGCGGCTTGAAGGAGATGAAGAAGCCTGCTTTCGTTCCTTTGGACTTTCTGTTGACTTCTATTTCATATACATATCTTATGAAAAAAAGGGTTCCATGTTCTAGGAGGCAATATTATTTAGGAAAAAATGTGGAGGACATTCAATAGGGTCATCTTGGACCAATCAAACCACATTGTAGGGAGGACCTACAGCAACATACTCCCAATCCATTAGATCTGTGGCATTTGTAGGCATATTATGTTGTGCTCAATCTCTTTTGACTTCTCTATTATATTATTGACACTTCTTTCCTTAAGCAAAAATATAACAATGTTAACCAATTTCGCATTGGATTCAGCAACACAAATCAGATTTTACAATTCAACTCTATAATGAGACATATCATTAGTTGAGGGGCATGTCTTTGGGTCTTATCACTCCCATCCAATTAAACAAATATGCCATCAAATATTTAGAAATCTACGCAGGATTATTAAAAAATCAGATTTTGGAACGATTAGAAAATTACAAAAAATGAAACCATTCAGCTTGAGCAACAAAGAGTAATTAATCAAGTTCACCAACTAGTTTTCCAAAAAAAAGCCTTACTACAAAGAGCACATTATATCGGACATGGCACATTCATTTACAACTTTGTGGATTAGAATCAAGCCCTTCATGAGTTAGAAATACTAAGAAGAGAAATAGCGTGTCCAGTCCAAGGCATTTCCCACAACACTGAAATATGTCGTATGAACCTCCAATCTGAACCGAACCTGTGAGTTAGAAAGGAGGAAAGTCACTCCCAAGCACCTCCCATACGTCGTTATGCAAATAGTTTATGAAAAGTCGATAGTGTTGATAAACCCCACTTCTCTGCTTTGAATCAATTCTTCCTAGCTTCTTCAAAATAGCAACTATGTCAGCTCCAGGAAGATGACCCCCCACGTTTTACAACAATGTCACACACCTCAGCCACCACTTCTGTCATCATTGGAGTAGAATCTGCGATCTGTGATTGAAAGACTATAAGGATTATTCGGCAATCCATATCCATTAGGTACTGAATTTTACACAATCTAGTATCATGCCCCAAAAATTTCATTCAGTTTCTCACCAACCACTTCACAGTCCTCTGATGTATCTTGATGCATGGCAGCCATATCAGGAGACCTGCATAAATCAAAACTTCAGATATTTATTTCCCATGCAATGTGTTTCTTAATTCTTATACTTACTATGACCTTGTAATTCAAATATTTTCCACCACTAACATCTTTCTGGATAGAGAAATTCTACTTGCAACATTTCTAAGACTGTAAAACATATATGGCAATATAGACTTTGTATATAGCAATTTAGTTTTCAATATATGGCAATCTTACTGTGGGTAACAAAAAATGGCAAAGTGCATGAATTGAGCCAAAAGGAAAGAGGCCAGCATTTAAATCCCATGAATTCTACCACCTGGGCATCAATCCATATAGAAACTAGAAAGTTCCTGTCCAATAACAGTCCACCATGCAGCTACAAGAGGTATCAATTCACCACACAGACTCTATGCTATTCTCAACCATTAATGAGTTTTCTTTTTCTTCTTCCCTTTCCAGCTATGTATTTACTATTACTATCAATATGTGAAAAAACAAAGACTACTTAAAAGCGCATTACAACCAAATGGTTTCATTTTATGCTTGAGAAGTAGTTCCTTAAAAATATTTGTTCAGTGAAGTTGTTATAATCTTACTCACATCAACAAATTCTATGATCAGCATTCCAAACAGCAAGTAATTTACTTTTCTAAAAGGTTAATGAAAATAATAATCCCCTTTATTAGATAAGGAAAGTAGACAATGGATATTTGGGACACTTTGATGTCCTAGCTTGATCCTAGACAATGCCAATCGCAGGTATCACCTTCTACACTTATCCATGTTTGTCAGTGGTGCACTAGAATTGCATATAAACAAGCCAACAAAATTCCAAGTCACAAACAGACCACGATCATGTTTGTCAGTGGTGCACTAGAATTGCATATAAACAAGCCAACAAAATTCCAAGTCACAAACAGACCACGATCTTGAACAGGATGATTAACTATTGCCAAGCATCCTATGGCACACTTCCTAAGATAATTCTTTAATAGCAGAGGCCTAATAGCATTGAAGCAAATTACCAATACTATCAAGACTTGAACTACTTAACACTGGTATGTTCATGAGAAAGCCTTATCTACATGATTTACTCTCTCCAATTTTTTTAAGTAATTGATAATTTTTTTTTCTCTTTAATTTCCATTAAAAAAATGAGGAAGATAAATACAACAACTAATTAGTAAGTTATATTACAGAGAAGCTGGAGCAGTGGCCATTCTCAACTTGGACAGGTTCCCAAGACAAAATTTTTAAGTACATTGGATGCAAGTGTAAGTAATCCACAAAATACACAGAGTAGAGTTGTCTTTCATTCTTAAATAAGTGGCATCAAATCCTGAACTAGTTTGCTACGCTGACATTTATGATTCATACCCATATTTGGCATTTGTACAGGGAAAATGGAACTCTGAAAATAGGAATAATTTCCGCTCAACATTCGAGAATAATTTGAGTCTACAGCTTTCAGAATCTAAACAATTTCCGTTAGGCTCCAACTACCCTGCTGTATCACCCAATTCAACCTCAACACTTCAAGATGTGAACTCTAAAAGCAAGAATCTTTGTTTTCGATGATTCGTCAAAATCCATACAAAAACTCAGTAGAACATGAAATTCAAAAAAAAAAAAAAAACTAATTAAGGGTTTGTGATTTCTTACCGTAGGATTTCTTCTATCGAGCTCTCCATTTCTTCGCAAAGAGAGAGAGAGAGATGAGGAAGACCGTGACCTTCGTTTACAGTAAAGAAACGAAGTCAGATCTGATCCTTCCTCAAGGAAGGAAGAAGACGAGGAAGGAAAGAAAATGAAGTCAGATCTGATCTCTGATCTCTGTCGAAGAGGAAGACCCGAAAAATAAACAGAGAGAGATCGAGGAAGATGAGATGACGAATCTGTAGAAAATGGCTTCGAACGCAGAGGTTAGAGCGAAGAAGACGAAGTTGAGATGAGGAGCTGAACTCGAATTGTTTGTTTACGGGGAGTTAGTTGCAAATAACGAAATTTCATTTGTAAACAATCGTTTATAAAGTTAAAACAATCTGAACCGTAGATCTGTCGTTTATCGGACGGTTTAATTCGTGTGTCGCGATGGGGGTCGTAATGGGGGTTGTAGGAACCCGACCCATATATATATATGGGTCAGGTTCAAAGGACAACCATTTCAACACACATATAGACAACGTGTTTTGTCTTATATGGGCAAAAATGTTTGGAATGGACTGATTTTTTGTGAGGATGATCTCTGTGATGAGGGGATCATCCTGGCAAAAAATCATCTCATTCCAAAACTTGTAACCCCATCAAAATTGATTTACAAAAATTGGACGGTCTATAATTTTTCAACAAAAATTGGACGGTTTAGAAGTTTCATAATGAGCTGATTTTTGGCAAGGATGATCTCCTCATCATAGAGATCATCCTCACAAAAAATCAGTCCATTCCAAACATTTTTGCCCATATAAGACAAAACACGTTGTCTATATGTGTGTTGAAATGGTTGTCCTTTGAACCTGACCCTATATATATATATATATATGTATATAGGGAAATGTTCAGAAACAAACATTTTGGCAAAACATTTTTCAAAACATGGGTTAGAGATTTTGGAATGGGCTGATTTTTGGTGAAGATGATCTCTACGGTGAGGAGATCATTATCACCAAAAATCAGCCTATTCCAAAACTTCTAACCCCATCAAAATGGATGGTCCACGATTTTTCAACTTGTAAATTGGGGCTAGAAGTTTTGGAATGGGCTGATTTTTGGTGAGGATGATCTCCTCACCGTAGAGATCATCCTCACCAAAAATCAGCCCATTCCAAAACCTCTAACCCATGTTTTGAAAAATGTTTTGCAAAAATGTTTGTTGCTGAACGGGACCCATTTATATATGGAAAATGTTCAGCAACAAACATTTTGGCAAAACATTTTTCAAAACATGGGTTAGAGGTTTTGGAATGGGCTGATTTTTGCTGAGGATGATCTCTACGGTGAGGAGATCATCATCACCAAAAATCAGCCCATTCCAAAATTTCTAACCCCATCAGAAATGGTTTACAAAAAATGGACGGTCCACGATTTTTCAACTTGTAAACTGGGGCTAGAAGTTTTGGAATCGGCTGATTTTTGGTGAGGATGATCTCCTCACTGTAGAGATCATCCTCACCAAAAATCAGCCCATTCCAAAACCTCTAACCCATGTTTTGAAAAATGTTTTGCTAAAATGTTTGTTGCTGAACGGGACCTATATATATATATATATATATATAGATATATATATATATATATATATATATATATATATATATATATATATATATATATATCTGTAGACAGCCCATTTTTGCATCCGCCTGATTAATCAAGTTGTCAACCCGATCGCAAAGGCTCCCAATGATGGATGTCTATTCCAATGCTTTATTTTGTTACCAGATATGTTTTAGAAATCCGGATGAGGTATCTCTAACTGACAAAACTTAGAAACCACGCTACACTAAGAAAATACGACCCCAGAAACATAGAAATCATCATCTTGTAAACCAAAAAGAAGTTTCACGATAAAAATCATTAAAAATGACTAAATTACCAAAATACCCCTAATATCAAAACAACCCTAGAGCCTGCATTACACTTAGGAAAACCCACTCAAACACATAAAACAATAAATCGAAACCAAGTAAACCACTTCGTCAATTTTCACAAATTTTGACAAAATTATGAAAATACCCCTCATAAAGTTCACGATTATTTCATACAAAAAACTTCATAAATGACAAAAACCAACATTCCCATTGAATTCCTTGCGAAAAACTGATTCCAAAACATCCTGAAACATGGAAAAACGACTTAAAACGTAAAAAATCCTCTCCGAGGGTAAAATGGTAATTTCACAATTTTAATAATTAAAAATTTCAAAATTAATAAATAAATCATTAAATAATGTAAATTGAAACATTAATAAAATTAATTTTAAAATGTGAACAAAAAAATCGATCAATCAGGCTTTCAGGCAAAATTGTTGATGGTTCGCAAGATATTTCTTTAAGGACCCCTCCATTTGAGGTCCAAAGAATTAAAGATATAATAGAGAGGGGTTCTCCAAAAATTTAAAGTCAATCAAGCAAGACTAAAGTCAAGATATTAAAGTCAATCAAATAAGACTAAAGCCAAAATTAAAGTCAATTAAGTAAGACTAAAGTCAAGTATTAAAGTCAATCTCATAAGACTAAAGTCAAAATCCTAAATCAAAACTCTAATCTAAATTAATCAAGTCAATCTCATAAGACTAAATTCAAAACCCTAAATCAAAACCCTAATCTAAACTAATCAAGTCAATCTCATAAGACTAAAGTCAAAATCCTAAGTCAAAGCCCTAAAGACTAAGTCCATCTCATGAGACCAAAGTCAAAACCCTAATTAAAACTCTAAAAGAAACCCTAATCAAACCCTAATGCTTCTGAAAACTTTATAAATAGGAGCCTCCACACCCTATTTTCGTATCAAAGAAAAAACCATAGGAAAAGTAGGTGAAGAAGCCTCCACAACCTCTCCAAAACCCTAATTTTGGAGCCTCAACTCCTGACCTAACACCCCTGCTTCGATTTTAGCCTAAAAAACACCCAAAAACCTCTAAAAAACATCCCAAAATCCACAACAAATTCGAAGCACCCAGATCCAAGAAGGAGATACCTTACCTCGGAGATCAGAAATCAGATCCGGAGATAAACGAAGTAAGGAATACGGTGCAAGGAGCCGTTTTCACCAGATCTGAGGGAATAACACTTTTGCAGATCGAAGGTAAGATTTTCATTATTTTTTAATCTAGGTTTGTCATTAGCGATGTAGATTTATTTGGGATAAATAGAGACCGGCAATGGCTGGGCGGGGTTGGTGCCTAACACCTTCCAACCCCGTAACATGATCCTCGGATTCAGATTTTCTGTAGAAGATTAGTTCATTATCCGTTTTAGAGTCAGTTTGGTTCCTAGACCATAATAACTAGGTGGCGACTCCCAAACCTCAAGGGTCAAAAGCGGATCCGCGCACCCCGCGGATCGAGGGCGCTTTCAATATCTGCAAGTACTTCTTTGTTTTTGTTTTCATGTGTAGTCTTTTGATTAGGATTCTCTACAAAAGAAAGTGTGGATTATCAAAATTTTGAACTATTTGATATATATATCTACAAGTACTTCTTTGTTTTTGTTTTCATGTGTAGTCTTTTGATTAGGATTCTCTATAAAAGAAAGTGTGGATCATCAAACTTTTGAACTATTTGATATATATATATATATATATATATATATTATATATGTAGGGTCCCGTTCAACACCCTAGGCTTTACCAAACGTGTTTTGTCCTGGAATGGGCTGATTTTTTGTGAGGATGATCTCTACGGTTAGAAGATCATCCTCACCAAAATCAGTTCATTCCGAAATTTCTAACCCCATATTTACAAGTTGAAAAATCATGGACCGTCCAATTTTTGTAAACCATTTTTTATGGGGTTAGAAGTTTTGGAATGGGCTGATTTTTGGTGAGGATGATCTCCTCACCATAGAGATCATCCTCACCAAAAATCAGCCTCTTCCAAAACTTCTAACCCATGTAGGACAAAACATGTATGGTAAAGTGTAGGGTGTTGAACGGGACCCTACCCATATCTATATATATATATATATATGGGAAATGTTCAGCACCCTAAGTTTTACCCTACATTTTAACAAACGTGTTTTGTCCTACATGGGTTAGAAGTTTTGGAATGGGCTGATTTCTGGTGAGGATGATCTCTATAATTAGAAAATCATTCTCACCAAAAATCAACCCATTCCGAATTTTTTAGCCCCATGTTTACAAGTTGAAAAATCGTGGACCGTCTATTTTTTGTAAACCATTTTTTTTGGGGTTAGAAGTTTTGGAATGAGCTGATTTTTGGTGAGGATGATCTCCTCACCATAGAGATCATCCTCACCAAAAATCAACCTATTCCAAAACTTCTAACCCATGTAGGACAAAGCACATTTGTTAAAGTGTAGGGTAAAGCTTAGGGTGGCGAACGGACCCTATATATATGTTCAATACCCTACACTTTACCCTATGCTTTACCAAACATGTTTTGTCCTACATGGGTTAGAAGTTTTGGAATGGGCTGATTTTTGGTGAGGATGATCTCTACGGTTAGAAGATCATCCTCACAAAAAATTAGCCCATTCCGAAATTTCTAACCCCATGTTTACAAGTTGAAAAATCGTGGACCGTCCATTTTTTGTAAACCATTTTTTATGGGGTTAAAAGTTTTGGAATGGGCTGATTTTTGGTGAAAATGATCTCCTCACCATAAATATCTCCTCACCAAAAATCAGTTTATTCCAGAACTTCTAACCCATGTAGGACAAAACACACAAGGTAAAGTGTAGGGTAAAGCGTAGGGTGTTGAACGGGACCCTATATATATGGGAAATGTTCAGCACTAAACATTTTGGCAAAACATGGGTTAGAAGTTTTGGAATGGGCTGATTGGTGAGGATGATCTCTACGGTTGGCAAAACATGGGTTAGAAGTTTTGGAATGGGCTGATTTTTGGTGAGGATGATCTCTACACCGTAGAGATCATCCTCACCAAAAATCAGCCCATTCCAAAACTTCTAACCCCATCAAAAATGGTTTACAAAAAATGGACGGTCCACGATTTTTCAACTTGTAAACATGGGGTGAGACGTTTTGTGAGGAGATCATCTTCACCAAAAATCAGCCCATTCCAAAACTTCTAACCCATGTAGGACAAAAATGTTGGCCCAAATGTTTGGTGCTGAACGGGACTCTATATATATATATATATATATGCAAGCACCTCTTTGTTTTTGTTTTCATGTGTAGTCTTTTGATTATGATTCTCTACAAAAGAAAGTGTGGATCATCAAAATTTTGAACTATTTGATATATATATTACCATTCTGAATACAATTTATTGATAATTTTGTCTGCTTGAACCTAATTTTCTACCAAATTAAGCTCAATGTCAATAAGAAACATCATATTCAAGATCCTTA
>NW_028236906.1:0-52820 GCF_017979445.1 Akebia trifoliata
GTCATGGAAAGGGAGATATCCCGCCAAAAGAACAAAGAGAACCACCCCACAAGACCATATATCGGCTTTCGCACCTTCGTAACCTTTCTTGTTAATAATCTCTGGTGCAACATAGGCTGGTGTCCCACACATTGTATGGAGGAGACCATCTTGCCTCTGCGATTCGCACAAAGCGCTAAGCCCAAAGTCGGAAATCTTAAGGTTCCCATTCTCATCGAGGAGGAGATTCTCTGGCTTGAGATCGCGGTGGTATACACCTCGGCTATGGCAGAAATCAATGGCTCCAATCAATTGTTGGAAATACTTGCGAACCTCGTCTTCCTTGAGCTTTCCTTTCGCGACCTTATTGAAAAGTTCTCCACCCTTCACGTATTCCATCGCAAAATAAATCTTGTTTTTGCTAGCCATAACTTCGTTGAGCCGAACCACATTGGGGTGTTGTACAAGCCGCATCACAGATATCTCCCGCTTTATCTGATCAATCATCCCAACCCTTAGAACCTTCTCTTTATCGATAACCTTAATTGCGACACTCTGACTTGTTCTTAGGTTCCGAGCATGGTAGACCTTTGCAAAGGTACCTTGGCCGAGCATTCGCCCGAGCTCGTACCTTTGCATTAAGATAGTCCCTTTCTTCTCCATTGATATTCCTCCTTCCAAACAAAGCCAAATCAAATAAACTCGAATTATTGAAGAAGACTGCCTCTTGCATTATATTCTGTTTTGGCTCTGAAACAGAAATAATTAATGATGGTGATCTTAGGAAGGAGGATAATATGAGAAATTAAACCTGGCCCCTCTTGGGGCAAGTTGAATTAGATTTCTCCTCTTGAGATTTACAAGTAATTTCTAAAATGGAATTGATCTCATATGTACTTTAGCTAACAGAAAAACCAGTCCTAAATATAGTAAAAGTTTGGTTGAATTCTGTATGGAGGTTATATATGATGCTATATTTAGTAAAACATGGACAGATTATCTCTATCAATATAACTTCCATAGTTCCATGCATTTTTTTTAAAAAATCCAATTATGAACATCAGGTTTGGTTTGAATTTTTTGAAACTTGAAACAAAGAAACAAGAAATTGCTAACCTTCTCTACAGAGGGTGCTCAAGATCCAAGACTATGTGCGGTTTTTGAGAAAAAATTCTCATGTAGAGGAAATATTAGTGTCCATCCTAGGTGTATACTTTAGTTATGTCAACCCAAGATTGAGGCTATTTTATGGTCCTTGAGATCTGTGTAATGTAAATCTTACGATCAAGACGTGGGATTGATCATAGAGATGATTGCCGAGGTATCCTCCTAGGGGGTGGTCACAAACTTTCCTAAAAGGACAAATTAATTTTTGGGTTTTGGGTATTTTCTTAAAGAAAGAGGATATTGTTTTGTGTGGATGACAAAGGATGGACATGTAGGTTAAATTCATGGAGATTGTCCCATTGTTGGGGAGATTGATTCCAGTCCCATTTACAAGTTAAAAGTTCAAAGAGAGAAAAAGATCTAAAAGAATGTTTGTTCTAAGGTTGTGAACAAAAGTGACTCGTAACAAACATGAAATCCAAAGGTACGGATAAGTGTTGACATGACAGTGTTTTAAAATGAGCTGTGATAATCTGACACCCCCCTCTGACATACGCCCTCATCATAGAACCGTAGATCATTTGCCTCGGGCTGCACAAGAACAAGATCTAAACCATTTAAATCTTCGCCAAAATGTAGAAATATTTCTCAATCACTCTTTATAAATCAGGACTCCACTGTGGTCCATAATTGTTAGATTTTCAGTCATCCCATGGCCATGGCTTGATTGCATTATTTGTGCAATCTATGATCTATATAGCTTGACTGTGATCAATATCTTTCTATGTTACCACCTCCAATTAGTTTCAACAAAATGGTTCTTTATTAATATTGCTTTTTAGGCAGAGAATGACACATAATCCCAAGGGGAGGAGGGGGGATATATCTTGGTTGATCTAATATTTATGAAGTGATCTCAATCATATAAATATGAAATTCAATGTTTGTGATTCATATGTATCTATATAACACAAATATCAAGGATATTTATTTTGAGGATAAGTCTTAATCGTTGGATTTCATGTTTACATGAATGGGATTATGTGTTTTTTCCATGTGTCATTCTTTATAGAGTGATTAACAAATCCCAACCCATTTATAAATGATGTAGGACATCTACATGCATGAGGAAGATTAGAGTTTTCAGATCGAGTTGACTCGTTTTCTTTTAAGCTATTTCTTGTTTATCAATTGAATCTATTGATTTAAATTAATTTTGTGTGTACCATTGAGCAAAAATTCTCAAATTTTTTTAATCTATTGATTCACACGTTACAACTACGTTAATAAATATTTTATTAGGGTTCATGTAATCATCACCTAAGATTTCATCAATAAAGTTTGATCTTTACTCATGCATTTTAATATGATGTAATAAGCACTCAAGACTTCATCAAGTGCAATGTTGTAGCGAAGTAGTAAAATCTCGGGAATCCAAGGTTAATCGACGAAGATTATGTAAAAATTGAATTAAAATACGGCTGAGGTAGAAGAAGATTTGACCTAAACTATTAAACAAATGATTTTTCACACTATTATATGAAATAGAAATTAAAAGATTTAAAATAGAAATTAAAAAGTGCTAAGGTACTGAGGATTCAGTTAAAAAATCATAATTTTATTCGTTCAACATTCTTTTTCGGTTAGGTTTGAATAAAGATTATCCTTAACTGATTGATATAACAATTAAATAAAAAATTATTTTCTAAAATATTTTGAAAAATATAAGGTTGCCACATGTTGGACATCCACATACCACATAGATTTCTTAATCAATCATTATATCAATTATTCATAATGAATCAAGAAAATTTTCAAATATTCAATGTGAGAATTGTAGACAAAAATTCAAAAAGAATTTATAGATATATAATTAAATAAAAATAATTAACTCACTTTAAATCAATCCAAAAAAATATAAATATTAATCCAACATTATTAATCGAAATAAAATTACAATCTTCGAGTTTAACTATTAGTTTTAATTAGGATTTTAACCAACAAACTCTATAGACGAGCCCATCAAAATTATTGAATAAAACAACTAGAAAAATAAATTAAAAAAATATTAAAGAGAGATTAAAGAAGGAGAGAAATTAGAGAAGAAGAAGAGAAAAATAATTAAAAATGTAGAGAAATAAGTAGTGTTAAGAGAATAGAGAAAGATAAAAATTAATTAAAATAGAAGATAAGAGATATGAGATGAGAGAAAATTTAACATGTGAAAGAAAAATAGGGATAAATAGAAACAAGAAAGACTTGGAGAGATGTATATGATCTTTTATCGTGAATGACAAATGGAGAATAATATATTCTTAATTATGAATTAGAAATTTTAAGATTTTAATAGATATAATGAAGTGTGATTTCAATCGGTAGAAGAAGAAGATGCAATTCAAATTAGTTCATAGGGGTGGAGTCAGGATTTTGCTCATGTGGGGGCAATCAAAAGTAGGATTTTTTTTTTTGTAAAAGTAATAAAAGGTGAAAAAAAAAAAATCTATGAAGACAATTAAAAGTGGAAGTTTTTTTTTCAGGAGGGGGGCAATGGTGGTAAAAATTTTTAATCTTCCGATAATATCTATTGCAATAGCTCACTATCCATACGCTTTGAAAATTCTTGTAGGGCCCACAGCCCCCATTGTAAATCTACCAGTTGCGGGTATCTTTTCCTCTTTGCTTCGTTACGTTTAGATGTGTGTGTTGATAGAGAATTTAAAAGAAAAAAAAAAGGTAAATTAGTAAATGCCATTTACATTTAAAGTGGGTAAATAAAGTACTTTTGGTGTGTGTGCAGCAAACAGACGGTCCCTTTTTTTAAAGCAAATAAGACAAGCCAACCAAACCACACATTGTGGGGTCATGCTTAAAAAATTCGTATAAGACAAGCCAACAACTTTCATTAAATTCAACTACCCCAATATAATACAGTAGAATGATGATGAATGCAATTGATTTTTAATACGTGACTGACGTGGCAAAAGCACCGAATCACAGATCGTTTTCATGTGTATCCCGAAGAAAAAGATTTATGATTCTATGCCCTTGCCATATCGACCGCATACCCAAAATCAGGTGCATTCATCATGACTTGTTAACATGTGTCCTAAGGGCACAAAGTAAAGTGCAATGAATACATTTTGAAAATTATAATCGAAGGGTGTTTTGGTAAAATAAAAGCTTTTTAAGGGGCATTTTCGATACAAAATCCAATTTTCAAAGAGTATTTATTGCACTTTAACAAGTGCCTTTAGGCACCCGTTAATAAAATTCTTTTTTTAAATCCTATTTTCGGATGAATTGGGATCCATTGTCTCCTAAGAATGACTCGTGAAAATAACACATGATGTGAACCCTCTAAATGAAAAATCATTTTATAAGAAAGCCAAATAATTTTAAACAATAACTTAAAACGTGATTTTTGAGAAAATTAATTTTTTTTTCCTCTGAAAATGCCTAGTGAATGAAATGCACTTGAATTGCATGTATATTGCCTAATGAAATCATTTTCCTCATGTTTCCCATCTATAAATAAATAGTTGGATGAAGTTGTCGGTGGGGAGTAAAGAGGTCACCTATAAGTATAAATAAATGAGTCGTGCTGGAGTGCACAAACGGAGATACAAAGTGACAAAATGATGTGGTGTCGCACACATTACCATAAATGCTTTTCCACAAGATACAAGTAAAAAATATCTATGGTTATGTGCGTGCCACCGCATCATTTTTGTCACCTTTGCGCATCCGTTTGTGTCATTCCAGCATTTTCCTAAATAATAAGTGAGGAGGAACTGGACTTCATTCTGTAAAATGGAGTGAAAAAAAAAAAAAAGAACAGAAAAGAAATGGTATTTCTTAAGGGCATCCAGTATGATGCTCTACATCCCATATTTGTTATCAAATTATCAGGACATTTAACGTTTCCAATACATGTTACCGTCCTTACCATTAAATCACCGACCCCACCAGTTATTAATAATCTAAATCGATCAATAGATAGATAGACAGATATTTCCTTGGGAACAGCCATAGTTTTTAAAATTCAAAATCTTGAATCAGGTCTTTTGGTTTTTTCTTTCACTTATGGATTATACATACCAAGCTAGCTGACTAGCTAACAGTGTTTCTTGTCCTCTATGTACAAGAGCAGTGTCAGCTCTTCTATCTTTATAATAAAGGTAAATCACCTTGCATCCATAAACATCTTTCATCTCACTTACATTTTGATCTCTCAGCAAGAACAAGTATACATAGTCATCTATCTTTGTTATGGAGCCAACATGGGAAGAATTATTAGGGAGGAATCAGTGGAAAGGTTTGCTAGAACCTCTAAACCCAAGCCTTCGGAAACTTATCCTTCAATGCGGTGAATTCTGCCAGGCGAACCGCGATACATTTGTTGGAGATCAAAACTCCAAATACTATGGCAAAAGCCGATATTTCAAGAAATCATTCTTTGAAAATGTTCAACTCCAATTGACATCAGATCACTACTTCGTCAATACCTTCCTCTATGCGACGGTCATAGTTGAAAATCAAAATCCCGAAACCAATTGGGCTGGATATATTGCTGTCACCTCTGATGATCAAGTTAGTAAAAATTTTGGCAGACGTGAAATTTATGTCACATGGCGTAGTACTACGACAGATCTTGAATGGAAAAAGGATGCTGAAAGCGAGCTTGCATCAATGAAGCAAGTGTTGAACCCAATCGACATCAATGATGATTCATTGAAGGTCATGAAGGGTTGGTTCAGCATTTACACGTCCGGCAACCCAAAATCGACTATCACCATACCTAGCGCGAGAACCCAACTTCGAGCAAAGATTGAAGAATTGGTGAATCGGTACAAAGAAGATAATCTAAGCTTAATATTCACAGGCCACAGCCTCGGTGGATGTCTATCGACACTAAGTGCATTTGATATGGTCGAAAATGGGTTGTCACATATCCCTGTAACAGCTTTTATATTTAGCAGCCCAAAAGTCGGGAACAAGGCCTTCAACGACAAGCTTGAGTCATTCCCGAACCTCCGAATTTTGCACACAAAGAATGTGATAGACTTGGTACCAGGCTACCCCATTCAGGTCGCATATGTTCCTACAGGCCTCGAGTTTTTTGTGGACTCTAGGAAGTCACCATACTTGAAGGATTCGACAAAACCCGAAGACTGGCACAACTTGGAAGCTTTGCTCCATATTATTGCGGGTTGGAATGGAAAGGATGGAGAGTTTCAGTTTATGGTCGAGAGAAGTGTTGGCTTAGTTAACAAGGAAACTGATTTTCTTAAGAAAGAGTGCATGATTCCTAAATCATGGTTAGTTGAGAAGAACAAAGGGATGGTGATTGATGAAGATGGAAAATGGATTGAGGCCCCAGCATCTAAAGAAGACTTCCCTGCCCCTGAGTTTTGAGTACTTTTGTGTACTTTTGCTTTTATGGTTGAATAATTGGAAGCTAGTTGTTCCATGGGTTAGTATTCAATCAGCTACGTTACTAGTCTATTTCTCATTTCTTCCTTCGTTTCCCTTTCCGGGTGAGAAGCTGTCTCAATCACTCACTTGTATGCGTCTACCATTACTTCTAGATTAAGTATTTTCTATTACATTTAATTCAGAAATCAGAAATTTATTCAATCTTCTTCTCTATCTTTTCATAGAAATCAGTACCCATTCTCTCCAACAGAATTATCATAATTTATCACCACTCCATCAAATACGTTCCTTATATCTTCTTCAACAATGTCCAAAATTTTAGAGAGCGAGAAAGCTCAATCTCATCAAAGATTCTTCCATTCCGTTCTCTCCATATGTGAAAAATAACTACACAAAAACTTAAACAGAGAGCGTGATAGACAAATTTGCTTGGGAAATCTGATTCTTTTCAAAGCTAGAATCTCATCCAATGCCGAACCAATACCCACTTTGGAGACCCCAAATTTTTTAAGCACCTTTTTCCAAATCCACCCGCTAAAGGAACGACCCAAAAAAAAAAAGATGGTCATTATTTTTCGAAGCCTTCTTACATTAGATGCATCATGAAGCAAATGAAAAGCCTCATTTTCGAAGCTTCTCCCACGTTGTTAGCTCCTTATTTATTGTAAGCCATGTGATAAAAGCGTGGAACACTTTTGTGGTTCCAAATAATCTTCCGCGAATGCACATTCGTTGGTTCACCCTATAATGCACATTTAGAACTGAATTTACCGTTTGGGCTAGCAATTCAAATAGGGCCATTGTTTATTAAGCGTTTAGGGATTAAAGGTACTGAAAGACTAGATCACAGACTTCCTCCATTTTAGTATTAAATGGCATCTTTAACTGCCAAGAATTCCCATCTAGAAAGTCTATGACTTTTGCAAAGAAATGGATTATACTATTTTCCAAATTGGGAAATTAGAGGCTCACCTTCAAGATCTTTCCACATGAGATAGAGGCACCGTCATGCAATAAAATTCTTACATATATAGCATCTTCTTCGACCATGATAATTTCCACATGAGATAGAGGCACCGTCATGCAATAAAATTCTTACATATATAGCATCTTCTTCGACCATGATAATTTCCCTTCAAGACCATGAAACATTTTGTGGAATTTCTGCACTCCAAATGTCTTCCCCATATCTTTTCCTCATCCACCTAGCCCATATATAGGGTCTTGTTTTCAACCATAATCTAAAAGAGCTTCATCATACCAACTCTATTACGGTCTTTGAATGCCAAGACCCCCCCAGTCAAGAGAGAGATGCGCATTTTTTTCCAATTAAGCAAATGGATTGATCTATGAAGAGAAGCAACCTCCCCCCCCCCCAAAAAAAAAAAAAAAAAAAAAAAAAAAAAAACACACACACACACAAAGGAATCTACTGAAAAGATTTTCAATTTTTTGAGAGTGCTATGGGGAATATTAAAGGAACTCGATCAATAGATCTGAAAGCTAGAGGACCGATTTAATAAGTTCTAAATGACTCGCATAGAATAGACAACGAGCTCTCCAACCTTCTATTTTCTTTTAAATTTGTCCCACCAAAGGTTAGCTCATAGAATGATTAAGCGGAGAAGAAAAGAGTGGAGGACCTACGTATTTGACAAGAAGACTACCTTCTTTAAACCTTAGAATTTCAAATGAAATATTTTCCTAAACACAAGACCCGTTAAGAAAATTATACTTTTACCATCATTATCTTGGAGCTCAGAAACTAGATGGAAAAGATTAAGGACTTTTCAGATTTAATTAAGCGAATTGGTTTCATTTGTGAAAAAAAGAAAAACATCATCCACAAAAATAAGATGAGAAATCCCAGGAGTACTGAAAATAGAAGAAACTTGGATTAAGTTTCCCTCTACCTTCTCTTGAAGTAAACAAGAGAATGCTTCCGTTACCAAAGTGAATAAGTAACGGAAAGGGGATCTCCCTGACGAAGACCTCTTCCACTAGGAAAATGCGAAACTTGTCCTATTGATTAAAACTGAAAACTTGGCCTAAGAAACACATTCCATAATCCAATTTATCCAACAATTCGAACAACGTATTTGGAAAAGGATTGACATCAGGAACAACCACCAAACACAATCAAAAGCTTTCCGAAGGTCTATCTTAACACATAAGAATTAGGAAGATTTTTTAAATAGAAGCTTTTAATTAACCATTTCACGTGCTATGAGAATTTTATCCTAGATTTTCCTACCTTTCACAAAAGTCAGTTGAACTGGACTAATGATAGAAGGGAGGCAAACAAATTAAAGAATCTATATATTAGACAAAAAAATTTAAATGATTTTATACATACAAGAAATTACCCTAAAACTTTCAAGATGTCTGGATTCAAATATTTTGAGATTTAAAAGAAAAAAAGAGTGGCATTCACCTATTTTAAAACTATTCCATGCTGAAAATAATTGAGAATAGCCTCACAGACATCAACCCCTATTATATCCCAATAGGAGGTGAAAATTAAAATTCCATGCCAAATCCAAAGCCAGGCTAGTAGTATATTCAACATATATATATATATATATATATATATATATATATATATAGTTATTCAATTTTATAAAAATGTGGAAAAATTAATAAAACAAATAATTGAATGTACTACTAGCCTGGGATTCTTAAAGAAAAGGTGTTGGATTTTTGTCCACTTATCCAAGGGTCATAATTTATAAACTTGTCTAGGGTAAGCCAACCACAGCCATTGAATTTGACTACCCCCAATGTATTAGTGCTGCATCTCCTTATTTTCTTTTTCTTTAAACAAAAAAAACCCCATTTTTCTAGTAGAGAGAATAATAATGATAAACTAGATTTGAGAAAAACTGTTTGTTTGGAATTTCTTTTTTCATATAAGAAAAAGATAATCATTTGGGTTGGTTAGTAATAATAATAAGAGTCCCGATAAATTGACGCGGTTGACATGACAGTGCACAGGATCATATATCTTTTTCTTCGGGATATACAAGGAAAAAGATTTGTGGTTCTATGCACATACCACATCAACCGCATCAGTTTTAGCGAGGCATTTTATCATTAGTCCAAAAAAAATGCTATTAGAACTTTTCAACCCCTAACAATGAAATTATTTTTCAAGAAATTTTTGAATGCGTTTGCACTTTAACCAAAGAATGTGACTTGCTAGAAAATATTTTCTCTAAAATGTACATGAATTGCATTCATGGCCACGTCATGAAATCATTTCTCACATGTTATCTATAATGTAATCCTGATGTCTGATCGATTCTAAAACTTGATGTGTAAAACAAATTAAAAAATAGAGATATAGACTTTGGGTAAGTCGAATTCGTTCCACAGGGACAGTTGGGATTCAAATGTTCAATCGGTTAAAAATCAAAACAGAGTTTTAAAACAGATTCTTTAAAAACAAAACAGATTTGTTGCACAAATAAAATGGAAATCAACTTATAAATTGGAATCAAAACAGAAAATAGAGATTGAAAATATAAGAAAGAGGCTTAGAGAATTCAAGTCTACCATTGCAAGCCATCCAAAATGCTAATTAATTCTAAATATAACTCAATCCACGTAGCAAGTCATTGCTCGTGGATTGGAAGATGATTCGATGTAACCATTGATTGAAACCCAAAAGTCTCCATAAAGATCTCTGATTTAGACAAGATTATCTGACTTATGCTTCTATTCATCACAGAGCATGAGTGTTCTTGAACTTATCTAAGTAATACTCATCAAAGCTTGAATTAGAAGCATGAGTTAGATGATCTTATCATAAAGAGATTCACATATTTAACATGTAAAACTGAAATAAAGAATTAAAACAGCATAGGTAGGATGAACTTGCTCCGGCATCCTTGATCTCTCTAAGGAGGATCTAGCCGATCATTGCAAGAATCATATTGCAGCAATAAGAAAGTAAAAAAAGATAGTAGATGAAGAAGAGAATGTAAAACAGAGATGCAACTTGATTCCTTCTTTGATGGTTTCTCCAAAGAATTACAATAAGAACTAATGGGGGAAAAATTAACACAATCAACTCTTGATCCTCTCACTACTACAAAACACTCTCTCTAAAAGAAAAACTAAGAAAAATACAGAGAAATTAAGGAGAAGAAGAGGGTCAAGAGGACCCCTTCTCTAAAATCAACTGTCTAATTTATAACATTCGTAATCGGGTTATTGGATCAACTTTTCAGATGATTCGCTACGAAAGAACCATTCAGTTACAACCACCGAAGTATCTGGAACATCTTGTACAAATCTCGAGAAAAATTCCTCGAAATCACCGCGGAGCACCAAGGCCTAACTGCCGCGCGGTGACGTGGTGGCCAAATTCATCGAGATTTTGTTGGAAGCTTCCTTTTTGCTCGCACATTGTAACCGTCTTTGTTTCGTGATTTGATAACTTTCACGTACGCTTTATTTATCTGCAATTAGCAATAACATCTCATTAGCTCTATTAATTTGGATAAATATTTAATTTTGCAATTATTTATGGGAACTAACATTTAAATATTAATAATCTTCGTAGAATTACAGTCCCAAAATTGAATAATTGGGACCTTATCAATGTCGCCTCAAACAAGTATGATGCTTTAAAACAAAAGAGAAAAAGTGAAAATACATGGTACTTCCCAATTGCATCCAGTATGATGTTTTACGTCCCATTGTCCATTTTATTTGTGATCAAAACATTTAATGTTTCCCAACGTATATTTCCATTCATCACTACAACTTTTTTGATCTATAGCGACTGTTAATAGCAGCGGATAATTTTATCCGCCTCTGTATTTATTTTTATTGCAACAGATACTTTTATCCGCCACTATAAATAGAACTTGTTGCAGTGGATACTTATATTCGCCGCTATAGGGCCCCCTTACCCCAATTCAGTCTATATAGCAACGGAAAAATATATCTGCTACTACAAAATCATTGTTTTGATATAAAACGCTATAGGGCTCGCCCACACCCCGATTTTTTAAAATGAATATAGCAGCGGATTATAGTTTTCGTAGTTATAGAATACAATTTTTTTTTTTTTTTTTTATATATAAAATTCAGTTTTGTGAGTTTTTTCTATCAATTTTTTTAAAAAATTGAATATAACAACAAATTATAGTTTCCGCGGCAATAGAGTATATAAAAAAATTTCAATAATTTTTTTAATTGACTATGACAGCAGATTATAGTTTCCGTAGCGATAGAGTATATAAAAAAAATTCAATATTTTTTTTTAATTGACTATAACAACGGATTATGGTTTCCGCAGCGATAGAATACTATTTTTTTATATATAAAATTCAGTTTTGTGAGTTCTTTCTGTCAATATTTTTTCCAAATTGAATATAACAGCGGATGATATTTTCCACAACTATAAATTTTTTAAAAACAAATATAGTAGCGGAATATAGTTTTCGTAGTAGAATCTGATATATACCGTCGGTTATAACAGCGGATAGGGAGTTCGGCTGCAGTATGATGGTTTGTTGTAGCGAATCATTTAATCCGCCTTGAAAAGGTCCGTTCATAGTCAGCAGAAGGTCGATCCGTCTGTAAATTGTCTACACCCTCACGTGCAGAAAAAGAAATTAATTTGAGAGCGAAAGAACAGGGCACGAAATCCCATTTCCCTTTTCCCTCTCATTATCTCCCTCGTTACTTCGTCTGTCACTCTCTCTCTCTCTCGTTTTCATTGCCGTTTGTTGGTGCTTGTGAGAACACTTTGAAAAGCTAGATTGTAACATCCGGTAAGATCTTTCTCTCTCATGTTTCGATATTTTATTTTTTATAATTGATACTCTGCAACTCATCCATTTCTATCTGATTCTTGTTCATCCATGGATTCAACCACCCAATACGACTCAAATCTCAAACCCTAGAGTTCCATCGATTTTTTATTTGAGTTTCTTTTGCTAATTGTGATTTGTTAAACCTAGGTTTTTTTTTTTTTTTGTGTTAATTATTTGAATTTGTATATTGTGATTTGTTAAACTCAGATATCTTTGGATTTCTGGGTTCCAAGGTAGCTCATTTGGTTGGTTGTTTTAGATAGAATCCTAACTATGGATACATCATTGTTCTGGGTATTACTTCTGAAAGTTTATGCACTTTCTGAAACTAGTAGCGAATTTGTTAATCATTTGGTTCGCCCTTGCAATTTAACTCATGAAGTGGGGG
Source organism: Akebia trifoliata (assembly GCF_017979445.1). Classification (NCBI taxonomy): domain Eukaryota; kingdom Viridiplantae; phylum Streptophyta; class Magnoliopsida; order Ranunculales; family Lardizabalaceae; genus Akebia; species Akebia trifoliata. The sequence goes on from NW_028236906.1 coordinate 12,739, forward strand.
CTCATTTCAGTTCCTTATTCCACATGTTATGGTGCTGTCCCAGTTAGATATCATTTCTAATTTCGAAGATGGCACCCTTACACTTTATGCCATAAAAGGATTTTATTGCGTTTGCACCTTTTAGCTATATTTTGGGGTATCTAGAAGGAAAGGAAAATCTGTTTAAAATGAGTTTATTGCTTTGCTTGAAATTGGGGTTCTTTCCTGCTACTCCAATCCTCTCAAGCAATATTGAAATTAGTACTTATATGGCTTTTTGTGCCTATGATCTTTAGTTGGCATTATACAATTGTTCATTTAAGTTATCTCTTGAAAAGTTTAGATGAACTAATAGTTTAAATTGGACAGTTAAGATTCTTTACAAGTCATCATTTCACAACGTTAGGAATATAGAACTACATAGTACAAGAATTTTGAAAGCCATCATACACTATAATCTTTAGATCTAGAACTAAACCCTAGAACATATTTTGCCGTTTTTAGTAATCTTCTTTCCCTTTAGTTATACACTTTTATTTTTTGGTAACCTACTCCAAAAATCCACCGTGTCTGAGGTTATTGATAAATTCATTTCAAGCAAAACAATTAATAATTTTTTTTTTCCTTCTAATTGCTGCTGTTGCAGGAGTTTGGATTGGTAGTTCTCCCTTCCATCATGCTTAACAAGAGCCAATGCTTCTAGTCAGGCCTCCCGAGGAGTTGAAACAGAAGGGACACATGGCAGGAGCTAGGCAGGAAATCAGGTACCACATGTACAGACATCTACCAATCACCCAGCCCATTCTCTGCCTCAGCCCTTCCCAACTGTAGCTGTTCCTTCTTATCAAACGGTGGTCTTCCTGCTTTGTATTTATGTGTCCCCCCACCTTTTAATTGCTTCTATTGAAAATTTATGTGGCTTCTTTTTCTTTAATTCAGCCTATTCCTGATTTTTGAACACACTTTCTGAGTTCATAAACCGCACGAAGCTGGTTTTATCAGTCGATGGTACTAACTTCAAACATGTTACCGAATTAACTTCTAATAGGAGTAAGATGTTGCTATTAGACTCGGGAACATGTCATCCATAGAGTCAAGAATGTTGAATGGCCTTTGAGAGATTTGTGTGTTGAGTCCCGATGACCATCCAATCATCTTGATCTAGGGGCGACAGTCTGCCCTGGCTGACTGAATCACTTCTACTTATCTGTTGCTTAACATAATCCTCTTTTTCTTTTCCTTTTTATATATAATTTTTTTTTATTTGATTGATGCAGGGAATCAAGCATCTCCTTCACCAACCAATATTGGAGATCAACAGAGAGTGGACTTGCCATCTAATGCACGTGAACTGGCAACACCTGAAGCACTATGCATCATTATGCGGAGAGCATAGCAACTTCTTAGTGGTCGTGCTGTAGCTGCACTTTCTGTATGTCCCCATTTTTTTAGCTTTGTTCGTAGATGTATAGCTTGGTTATCTCTTGTGCACGTGTGCGGCATTGTTTGTTAGTGCACACTTTGTGCATGAATGGATGTGCAATGCTGAGCTTTCAAGATCTTTAATTTGAGTGGTCTCAAAAGCTGATCCCAGGATTTTTGAGATAAGGTGAGCTGAATTCTCACAATCTCACCCATCATAAGTTTCTTCAAAGCTTTAATGCTATATATAAACACCTAGATGCCTTACTTCCTTCAAGACCGCAAGTCTTTTGTGGCATAATGCATCTATGCATGTTTGAGTAATCTTTTTGCGGCATTATTCACATATGCATATTTGAGTAATCCGACGGTGATCTCTGCAGATCTGACTGCTGGAAGTCCTCTATGACAAGGACATGTGTATTGGTGTCTAACATAGGTACGAAGTGTTAGACACACCGATCCCCACAATCCTGATATGCCAGCATATGTGTACAATTTATTATCATCTGTTAAGGGAGATTTTCTTTTGATAAAGTATCTCATCATGCATTCAACAAGCTTGTTGTGACATGGTGTCTGATGAGTCTATCTTCTAGAAATTGAGTGTTGTTATGTAGTGGTAAACAGGCATTTAAGTTGGCGAGTTTAGTATGGATGGTGTAATGTAAAAGTTTTTAAATAAGTAAATTTAGTAAATGGGCTAGATTAGTAGATATGTTTAAATTTGTAATGCCACCCAGATCTTTGCTGAAAACATAATGAAATGTAAATTGTGTGTGCATGCCCAAAGTGGCAATTGTTTTACGTTGACATCCCTTGCATCCCCCCCCCCCTTTTTGGTTATTTTTTCTTTGTTTCTAATTCTTCATTGTTTGTAATTTCCTACGTTTATGTAGAATATTGCAGGACGTTTGGAAGGAGATGGAGATTCTACTGATCCTACAACACGGAGCCAAATTCAGGCCGAATCAGTGCAAGCAAGGCTAGCAATGCAACATTTAGGTGCTCTTTTTTTGGAGCTTGGCCATACAATTCTGACACTACGTATGGGGCAGTCTCCTGTACGATTTTCTTCCTTCACATTTCTTAGCTTATTTTTTCTGATATTTCGAATAAATTTTGTGAGCAATTGTTATCGTGCAACTGCAGGCTGAATCTGTGGTGAATGCTGGACCAGCAGTTTATATATCTTCATCTGGGCCAAATCCTATAATGGTTCAGGTTAGTTACGATCTGTTTGATTGCAGGATATTCGTTTTCAAGGGAACACGGGTTCCTTTGGTAAATGGTAATGGGAACATGAATTCCACCATTTTATTGTACCCAGGAAAATATCAAGAAGAGAATTTAATTTATTATAGTTTTAAATAAAAATAGAGAATGATATACTCTTAATTTTGAATTAGAAATTTTAAGATTTTTATCAATATAATGAAGTGTGATTTCAATCGGTAGAAGAAGAAGACGCAATTCAAATTAGTTTGTAGGGCAAAGTCAGGATTTTATTCATGTGGGGGCAATCAAGAGTAGAAATTTTTTTGTAAGAACAATTAATGGTGAAAAAAAATATCTATGAGGACTATTCCATTTGAAGGGGGGAATGGTGGTAACATTTTTTTATCCTCCTCGTTGAAAATCCACCAGTTGCTGCGGATATCTTTTCCTCTTTGCATCGGTATGTTTAAATGTGTGTATTGATTGAGAATTTAAAAGATAAAAAAAAAGGTAAATTAGTAAATGCTATTTACATTTAAGGTGGGTAAGTAAAGTACTTTTGGTGTGTGTGCAGCAAACAGACGCTTCCTTTTTTTAAAGCAAATAAGACAAGCTAACCACAGCAACTGGTGTCATGCTTAAAAAACTCGTATAAGACAAGCCAACAACTTTCATTAAATTCAACTACCCCAATATAATATAGTAGAATGGTGATGACTGCAACTGATTTTTAATACGTGGCTGACGTGGCAAAAACACAGAATCCCAGATCGTTTTCATGTGTATCCCGAAGAAAATATTTATGATTCTTTGCCCTTCTCAAAATCAGGTGCATGCATGATGACTTGTTAACACGTGTCCTAAAGGCACACGGTAAAGTGGAATAAATACATTTTAAAAATTATAATTGGAGGGTGTTTTGGTAAAATAAAATTTTTTAAGGGCATTTTGGGTACAAAATCCAATTTCCAAAGAGTATTTATTGCACTTTAACACGTTCCTTTAGGCACCCGTTAACAAAGTCCTTTTTTTAAACCCTATTTTTTGATGGGTTGGGATCCATCGTCTCCTTAGAATGACTCGTGAAAATTACATGTGATCTGAACCCTTTAAATGAAAAATCATTTTTTGAGAAAGTCAAATAATTTTAAACAATAACTTAAAACATGATTTTTGAGGAAATTAATTTTTTTCTCTAAAAATGCCTAGTGAATGAAATGCACTTGAATTGCGTGTATATTGCCTCATGAAATCGTTTTCCTCATGTTTCCCATCTATAAATAAATAGTTGGATGAAGTTGTCGGTGGGGAGTAAATTAAAGAGGTCACCTATAAGTATAAATAAATGAGTTGGAGTCCACAAACGGAGATACAAAGTGACAAAATGATGTGGTGTCGCACACATTACTGTAAATACTTTTCCACAAGATATGAGTAAAAAACATCTACGGTTATGAGCGTGCCACCACATCATTTTTGTCATCTTTGTGTCTCCGTTTGTATCATTCCAACATTTCCCTAAATAATAAGTGAGGAGGAACTGGACTTCATTCTGTAAAATGGAGTGAAAGAAAAGAAGAGAAAAGAAATGGTATTTCTTAAGGGCATCGAGTATGATGTTCTACATCCCATATTTGTTATCAAATTATCAGGACATTTAACATTTCCAATGTATGTTACCGTCCTTACCATTAAATCACCAACCCCACCAGTTTTTAATGATCTAAATCGATTAATAGATAGATAGACAGATATTTCCTCGGGAACAACCATTGTTTTTAAAATTCAAAATCTTGAATAAGGTCTTTTGGTTTTTTCTCACTTATAGATTATACATACTAAGCTAGCTGACTAGCTAACAGTGTTTCTTGTCCTCTATGTACAAGAACAGTGTCAGCTCTTCTATCTTTATAATAAAGGTAAAATCACCTTGCATCCATAAGCATATTTCATCTCACTTACATTTTGATCTCTCAGCAAGAACAAGGATACATAGTCATCTATCTTTGTTATGGAGCCAACATGGGAAGAATTGTTAGGGAGCAATCAGTGGAAAGGTTTGCTAGAACCTCTAAACCCAAACCTTCGGAAACTTATCCTTCAATGCGGTGAATTCTGCCAGGCGAATCGCGATACATTTGTTGGAGATCAAAACTCCAAATACTATGGCAAAAGCCGATATTTCAAGTGTGGCGCCCCGCCAAACGCTAACACAAATCCCAATGCCAAACCTCAAGGTACTAGGTGGCACCTCAAAATTTCGGCATGGTCTCCTCTGTTTATGTTAGTGTTTCACAAAACTCAAACCTGATAAAACAATTTATAACAAAGCCTGATGTAAAGTTGTAAATACAGGAAATGAACAGCGGAAGACTAATTACATCTAACATGTAAGTAGATCAGAGTGCGGAAGATTTAACCATATACAGGCTTACAAAATACTCTCACTCTAACATGGGCCTAAACTCTCAATCCAAAAACTACATACATCCTAGAGGAAACTGACAACACTAAGGGATGTAGCCCTAGTGCTCACCAGGCAAAAGACTCTGGTCGTCGATCTGACCGACCAGATGCTCCTCAATTACTGACTCTGCGCCTGTCTCGATAACTGCAAGTGCTGAAACTAAAAAAAAATAGGAAGGAAAGGGTGAGTAACAATGGTTACCCAGTAAGTCCACAACCAATTCCTACTAATAACCATTCCTAAGCATGATCGAATAAAGCATACTGAACATTTTAATACATGCAAGGTTTTACAAGATAAAATACGATCAACTGGTACATATAACTAGGGATGAGCAACTAAACAGTTTTAAAAATTACACATAGCATCAATCATCCATACTCATTATACATTTTCCATTTTATGCAAATAATATTGTCAATATTTAAATAATAGACATGCTTCTCATTTATAATTCGAAATATAACAACAGATACATAATACAAATGGTGGAGTATTGGAATTAAAGAGTTGGGATTCACGACTGGATCGCTCCCAGTCAGGACATGATATTCCTCAATAACATCGTAGTTCCTGATTTTGTGGCTGGTCGTGTCTACCACGCTTGCGGGACCATTTATCCGGCTTAGGCTGACCGTTTGATGTGACCGTAAGCAATAGGTCTTTTTTCGATGTGTCAGAACGTTTGACTACTACTAGATTGTTAGTGATCACTGACTAATCATCTTCGTCTATGCCTATCAGGCGTGCATGTGATTCCCAAATGACACTCCACTCGTATACGACCACCTTTACAATACACGTTCACTGGTAAAGATAAGAAAGGAATGGACCCGGATTCCAGTTGTGACTCCACTCTCATACGCGTCCCATACCACGTATGAGTTTGGTGGTCCCTACCGTACATCCCAGGATAGTGCACCCCTCCGGATGATGTGACGCACTATCCCTTCAGGCATTCACAAACCCTTTAACAGCTCACAAAATAGCTACATACATATATTGTTTTTCATTTAAAACAAAAGAGAAATTAACAAAACAGGGTTGAGAACGGATATCCAGTTCCTACCATGCAACTGTGGCCAATCGGCCTAAAATAAACAACAGTACTCAGCGCACGCGCTAACATAATCGGAAATAAACATGCAACCCTTTCATTAATAACCTGGATATCCTTTCACCAACCTACACACAACATACAATGTAAAATGTAGACATCACCCCTCGGGTGTGATTCTGACATTTTACCGTTCATTCCATTTTCCCATTCTCTCAACATTCTCACTTTTCATATTTTCAAATCAACCATCCATTTCTAATATTTCAAAGTCATTCTTTTGGTATTTTCATTGAAAACCATCAAAGTTTATTAAAAAACAAGGTCCCGTGATACACGGTGCCTAAGCTGGTCAAAGTAGTAAAAGCTGGTGAAAATTTGGTTAAGTGTTAGAAATTCAATTTTTCAAAGTTCTCGAAATTGAAAATGGATTTTTCGAAATGAAAGTCTCGATCACGAGATTCGACATCATATAGTTTTTGTAATCTAATTCAAAGTAACGCAAAGTTATTACATTTTGAAAACTTGCCGAAAACGTCGAAAATTACGTTTTGTTCTTGAAACCAAAATTCGGATTTTGATCCTTTGAGATTTGGATCTTAAAATCATTTCCATTGTTCCGAAATGGGGGGTAAAACCTTAATTTCATTAAAGAACTTAAAGTAAATAGAAATAAGTGGGACCGACAGAATGCCTTCGGTAGGTGCCGGTGGCACTGACCCTACCTGCATACAGCCTGAACCTCACTCGAACTTTCGAGTTTTCGATTTCTTCTTCCATTCTTCGAACCATTCGACCCACCCACGAGTTCGTAGTTAAAATTTGATAAAACATCATCAAAGCATCTATTTCTACCATGATTTTGAAATCAAACAACAACTTTCTACAATTTAAATGCAAACAATAAGTTTTGTTTCAAAACCCTAAATGCACATTTGATAAATCTAAAGTTACCAATAAGAATTGGAAGTCTCTTACTTGGTTGTGGACGTCGAACATGATAAACTCGCACAATGATAAATGTTGGTGGCTCGAGAGTCGAGGTTGGGCTGACTTGGATGCCAAATGAGCGAGGGTTTGCAAGATATCCGACAATGACGTTCTCCTTCTCCTCTATAATGAAGTATAGACCTAACTCCTAACTCGATAAAGTCCTTGGATGGAAGGTGTAGAGTTTTACTCGAGCTACCCGACTGGTTTTGATGGAGGATGGAGAAAACGAACAAGAATGGGTAAGTAAAGATGGTGAAGTTGTAGCTCTCGACGTGGCCGATAACTTTGTCTTCTTCGTCGAGGTTCAACTCGGCCTCGTTCGGGCTAGAACTTAACGGGAATGCGTCGAAATCCTAGGGTGGAGAAGTGACTGTCGTTGGGGTTTCTTACAAAAGAAGAGAAAAATGAAATAAAGAAAAATCAGATTTTTCTTTTATAACATAGCTAAGGGCATACTTGTAATTTCTCCCTTATTTCTAGTTTCGACCGTAACTTAACTATTCGGACTTGGAAATTGACAAGTGAATATACCATTTCGAATAATTTTTTTCTACGGATCTAACGGTGTCATCAAATCTTTTCGATTCTCGCTCTAACAAAATTCCACTGTTTTGGGTCCCACTTAATGCGAAATTCGAGAATTTTATAACTTTTCCATCCGAATTCAAATTCGAACTTACTTACAGGCTAATGTATATATTCTGATCCTTTTGAATTTAATGACGAAGTCGATTTTCCTCGAAATTAATCATAGCAATATTCGAGTCATTCCCGAACCTCCGAATGTTGCACACAAAGAATGTGATAGACTTGGTACCAGGCTACCCCATTCAGGTCGCATATGTTCCTGCAGGCCTCAAGTTTTTGTGGACTCTAGGAAGTCACCATACTTGAAGGATTCGACAAAACCCGAAGACTGGCACAACTTGGAAGCTTTGCTCCATATTATTGCGGGTTGGAATGGAAAGGATGGAGAGTTTCAGTTTATGGTCGAGAGAAGTGTTGGCTTAGTTAACAAGGAAACTGATTTTCTTAAGAAAGAGTGCATGATTCCTAAATCATGGTTAGTTGAGAAAAACAAAGGGATGGTGATTGATGAAGATGGAAAATGGATTGAGGCCCCAGCATCTAAAGAAGACTTCCTTGTCCCTGAGTTTTGAGTACTTTTGTGTACTTTTGCTTTTATGTTTGACTAATTGGAAGCTAGTTGTTCCATGGGTTAGTATTCAATCAGCTGCTTTACTAGTTTATTTCTCTTTTCTTCATTCGTTTCCCTTTCCGGGTGAGAAGCTGTCTCAATCACTCACTTGTATGCGTCAACCATTACTTCTAGATTAAGTATTTTCTATTACATTTAATTCAGAAATCAGAAATTTATTCAATCTTCTTCTCTATCTTTTCATAGAAATCATTACCCATTCTCTCCAACAGAATTATCGTCATTTATCACCACTCCATCAAATATGTTCCTTATATCTTCTTCAACAATGTCCAAAATTTTAGAGAGCGAGAAAGCTCAATCTCATCAAAGATTCTTCCATTCCGTTCTCTCCATATGTGAAAAATAACTACCCAAAAACTTAAACAGAGCACATGATAGACAAATTTGCTTGGAAATCTGATTCTTTTCAAAGCTAGAATCTCATCCAATGCCGAACCAATACCCACTCTGGAGACCCCAAATTTTTTAAGTACCCTTTTCCAAATCCACCCGCTAAAGGAAAAACCCTCAAAAATTATTTTTCAAAGCCTTCTTACATAAGATGCATCAAGAAGCAAATGAAAAGCCTCATTTTGAAGCTTCTCCCACGTTGTTAGCTTCTTATTTATTGCAAGCCATGTAATAAAAGAGTAACGTGGAACATTTTTGTGGTTCCAAATAATCTTCCACCAATGCACATTCTATCATAAGTCATAAGATTGTAACAGATTGTAACAACCCATTAGTTTCTCTATTTTTGGATTCATTCAAAATAGTTGTTCCTTAGAGTTAGGAAACAGTTTCAAACTATCCTATATTTTAGGACCTCAAACAAGTGTTTGTTATCCCGTATGTGTATTTAACTACTGCTGAATGTATATGAAAAGAAATAGAATTGATTTTCTCAGTCTATCATGGTATCAGAGTGGGCCTTTCTCTTCTCCTTGTCACCCAATTCATATCTCCATGTGTTTTGGGCCAATCCGGCCCACACGTGCGGGGGCGTGTTGAGTTTAGTCCCATATCGGACACAAATTGCCTGCCTTGTCTCTCTCCTTATAGGATCTTGGGCCTCTCTACTTATTGCCAATTGGTTTTGAGTTGGACCCCCAAATTTATCATGGTAAGAGCAACCATAAGTAGTATAAGTTGATCCAATTTTTTCCCCTTGTTCTTCATCACTCATGGCTATTGAATCTGACCCTACAACCATCCTCAACACTAATGAACCACACCAAACTCTCATCAGCATCAACGTTGCTGCTCAGGCCCCTCTCAAATCACCTCTACCAACTACCTCTCCTGGAAACTACAGTTCCAAACACTCTTCATTGGCTATGACCTTTTTGGCTATATTGATGGCTCCAAACCATGTCCGCCAGCCTCCTTGATCCAGTCCAATACAGCCAGACCCAATCCCAGTTACATTCTATGGACCAAACAAGACCAGTTGATCCTTAACGTTGTCATTGGCTCCATCTTACCCCACCATTATTCCCTTCATAGCTCAAGCCAAACCTCTAGACAAGCCTGGACAATTCTAGCCAACATCTATGCCAAGCCCTTCGTGGCTGCATCAAACAAATAAAAAACCAATTAAAAAAACACTACCAAAGGCTCCCTTGGCATCATTGAGTTTATGCAAACTATCAAAACTCGAGCAGATGATGTTGCTCTTCTTGGATCCTCAATTGATGAAGAAGAAAGCACAGACAAAATCCTAGATGGTCTCGGTGATGATTACAAAGAATTAGTCCGCGCTGTCCAAGCAAGAGATACCTCTATCACCTTTGAAGAACTTCATGAAAAACTCCTCAATTTTGAAGCCTTTCTTCAAACAATCCCACCCGAGCCCAACCATTTTCCAGCTACTACAAATCCCACATACCGTACCAACAACAAAAATTGGCGTTCTTCTCAACCACAAGGTACTACCACCACCAACTGGCACCCATCCTTCAACTCAACCGATCTCCCACCTGCTGCAACCAATGCAGGACCCCATTCATCACATGGCCCTCGTCCTCCTCCTAGACCATACCTTGGTCACTGTCAAATTTGCAAGAGTCAAGGTCACACTGTCAAACGGTGCCCTTCATTTTGCCTCGTACCAGTTCACACTTCCCCCACATCCAGCTCTTCCCAACAAGCACACCATGGCAACCACAAGCTCACCTTGCCACCAATCCTTCCACCACGCCATCCTGGCTTTTGGACAGTGGTGCCTCACACCATGTCACATCTGATTTGAGCAAACCTCTTCATGCATGCTCCATACATTGGCATTGATGACATCATGATCGGAGATGGCTCCAATCTTCCCATCACCTACACTGGTTCCACCTCTCTTAAAACTCCTCACAATACCTTTACACTAAACAATGCTTTCTGTGTTCCATCTATGAAAAATAATCTAATCTCTATATCACAATTTTGTTATTCTAACAATGTTTCCATAGAGTTCTTACCATCCACTTTTCTTGTGAAAGAACTTCGAACTGGGGTAACACTATTGAAAGGACGAACTAAAGATGGTGTCTATGAGTAGCCAACCTCCTCCCCTTTGATTGTCTTCTCCACAATAAAGATCACTTGCGTCGACTGGCACCATAGATTAGGACATCCTACTTTTTCAATTCTCAAACATATTATTTCTAGCAATCATTTAGGCCTTTGTTCCTCTTTATCCTGTGATTTCTCATGTAATGTTTGTCTTTGCAATAAAAATCACAAATTGTCTTTCTCCAACTCTACAATTGTCTCTACTAAACCTCTTGAAATCATATTTTTCAGATGTATGGACCTCTCCAATTTTCACACATAATGGCTTTAATATTATGTAATTTTCATTGATTACTTCACTAAATATATCTGGTTTTACCCACTCAAAAACAAATCCGATGTCGAAGAAGTCTTCATAAGATTCAAAGCCATTGTAGAAAAATACTTCAATTCAACCATCAAAACCCTCTATTCTGACAATGGTGGTGAGTACATCTCCCTTGCTACCTTTCTTTCAACCAATGGTATCGCTCATCTCACCACTTCTCCTCACACACCTGAACACAATGGTTACTTTGAAAAAGGGACCTTCATATAGTCGAAACAGGCCTTGCCCTCCTCACTCATGTTTCTTTACCCCTCTCCTACTGGACTTATGCCTTTGCCATAACCATCTACCTCATCAATAGAATGCCCCTCTCCCACGTTAAATCTCTCTTCACCCTACCACAAATATTTCTCTGACAGAACCAAATTACTCGAAATTAAGAGTCTTTGGTTGCTTATGCTACCCTTGGCTCCAACCTTATACATCACACAAACTTGAATCATGGTCTAAGCCGTGTGTTTTCCTTGGGTACTCTCTCACTCAAAGTGCATACTACTGCCTGCTTGACCCTTTCAAAAATCTATATCTCCAGACATGCCAAATTTGTTGAATCTCAATTTCCCTACTCCTCATTATCTAGTCCATCCTCTAGTCTTCATCCCAACACCATTGCCACTTGGATTCCTGCACCAATTAGAGTTATCTCACCCTCTTCCTAGCCGCCACTCACTATGCCATCTGAAGTCATCGTCCCTCAGCAACCTCTAAGTGCAATTCCAACAGACCCTCCAGTGCAAGTTCTATCAACAAACACAAACCAACCCACCCACCCAATTCAACTTCCTTGCCATCCTCACCATCCAACCCCACCATTACATATCCAACGTCACACCTCCTAACCCAACTAAAACTCATTCCCCTTCCAACTCACTCATGACCACTCAAGCCAAAACACATATAAACCAATAACTAAGATGAACCTTCATACCCAACTCTCAAAATCCAACGACCTTGAACCAACAATCGTGACTAAAGCCCTTATTGATCCAAAGTGGTGTCAAGCCATGTCTGATGAGTGTGATGCTTTAGTTAGAAATGGAACATGGGAACTTGTTGCACCTGATTCTACACAGAATATAGTTGGGTGTAAATGGATTTTTAGAATTAAACATAACTTTGATGGCTCTATTGACAGGTTCAAAGCACGTTTGGTCGCAAAAGAATTTCATCAAAGGCCAGGAGTCGATTACCTAGAAACTTTTAGCCCTGTTGTAAACCAACCACAGTTCGTGTTATCTTCAACCTTGTTGTATCTCGGGGTTGGTCATTACGCCAACTTGATGTCAACACCGCCTTTCTTCAAGGACACCTCTCCGAGAATGTCTACATGCAACAACCACCAGGTTTTGTTGATCTAGATCATCCATCTTATGTCTGCAAACTTCAAAAGGCAATCTATGGCGTCAAACAAGCACCTAGAACATGGTATCATGAACTTCACACTTTCCTTCTTCACTCTGGCTTTAAGAATTCTCATGCAGATACCTCACTATTTGTTTTCACTACTACTGGACATATTATGTATATACTTGTATATGTGGATGACTTAATAATCACTGGTGACAACATTAAATTATTGACTCTTTTGTTGATGTTCTTGCTCATCGATTTTCAATTAAGGATCTTGGACAGCTATCTTATTTCTTGGGTGTGGAGGTAGTCCCAAATCAGCAAGGTATTTTACTTATCTCAAAGGCGTTACATTTTGGATATTCTGGCTCGAACTCATATAACTGATGCCAAACCCATGCTAACTTCCATTCCAAGTTGCCCACCTCTGATGTTAAAATCAGGCTCTCATTTGTCTGATCCCACAGAGTACAGGACAATTGTTGGCAGCCTTCAATATCTCTTGATTACATTACCAGACCTTGCATTTGTGGTTAACAAGCTCTCTCAGTACATGCATACTCCAACAACCGACCATTGGAGCTTTGTTAAACGTCTATTACGCTATCTCTGTGGCACTATTAATGAAGGCCTCCAAATACATCGCCAATCCCCATTGAACTTACACGCCTATTCAGACGCAGATTGGGCAAGTGACAATGATGATTTTTCATCTACCAGTACTTATGTCATCTATCTTGGTCGCGCAATCCAGTCTCCTGGAGTTCTAAGAAGTAGAAAGCTATTGCAAGATCTTCCACTGAAGTTGAATACAGGTCAGTAGCTAATGCAGTTGTTGAGCTCAACTGGCTTTGTTATGTCCTAACTGATCTTGGTGTTCAACTACTTTGTTGTCCCATCTTATACTGTGACAATGTTGGTGCTACCCAACTCTGCTCCAATCCCGTGTTTCACTCCCGAATGAAACATGTTGCCATCGATTTTCACTTCATCAAGGATCAAGTACAAAATGGTGTCCTTTGTGTTGGTCATGTATCTTCAGAAGATCAAATTGCTGATGCACTCACCAAGCCTCTTCATCGTGCCTGCTTTCTTGATCTCAAATCCAAGATTGGACTTCTTTCTCGAGCTCCATTTTGAGGGGCATATCATAAGTCATAGGATTGTAACAGCCCATTAGTTTCTCTATTTTTGGATTCATTCAAAATAGTTGTTCCTTAGAATTAGGAAACAATTTCAAACTGTCCTATATTTTAGGATCTCAAACAAGTGTTTGTTATCCCGTATGTGTATTTAACTACTGTTGAATGGTATATGAAAAGAATAGAATTGATTTTCTCAGTCTATTACATTCGTTTCACCCTATAATGCATGTTTAGAGCTGAATTTACCGTTTGGGCTAGCAATTCAAATAGGGCCATCATTTATTAAGTGTTCAGGGATTAAAGGTACTGATAGACTAGATCACAGACTTCCTCCATTTTAGTATTAAATGGCATCTTTAACTGCCAAGTATTCCCATCTAGAAAGTCTTTGACTTTTGCAAAGAATGGATTATACTATTTTCCAAATTGGGAAATTAGAGGCTCACCTTCAAGATCTTTCCACATGAGATAGATGCACCGTGATAAAATTCTTACATATATAGCATCTTCTTCGACCATGATAATTTCCCTTCAAGACCATGAAACATTTTGTGGAATTTCTGCACTCCAAATGTCTTCCCCACATCTTTTCCTCATCCACCTAGCCCATGTATAGGGTCTTGTTTTCAACCATAATCTAAAAGAACTTCATCATACCAACTCTATTACAATCTTTGAATGCCAAGACCCCCCCAGTCAAGAGGAGATGCACATTTTTTCCAATTAAGCAAATGGATTGATCTATGAAGAGAAGCATCCCCCCCCCCCCAGACACACACAAAGGAATCTACTGAAAAGATTTTCAATTTTTTGAGAGTGCTATGGGGAATATTAAAGGAACTCGATCAATAGATCTGAAAGCCAGAGGACCGATATAATAAGTTCTAAATGACTCGCATAGAATAGACAACTTGCTCTCCAACCTTCTATTTTCTTTTAAATTGTCCCACCAAAGGTTAGCTCATAGAATGATTAAGCGGAGAAGAAAAGAGTGGAAGACCTACGTATTTGACAAGAAGACTACCTTCTTTAAACCTTTTCAAATGAAATATTTTCCTAAACACAAGACCCGTTAAGAAAATTAAACTTATACCATCATTAACTTGGAGCTCAGAAACTAGATGGAAAAGATTAAGGACTTTTCAGATTTAATTAAGCCAATTGGTTTCATTTGTGAAAAAAAGAAAAACATCATCCACAAAAATAAGATGAGAAATCCCAGGAGTACTGAAATAGAAGAAACTTGGATTAAGTTTCCCTCTACCTTCTCTTGAAGTAAACAAGAGAATGCTTCCATTACCAAAGTGAATAAGTAACGGGAAGGGGATCTCCCTGACGAAGACCTCTTCCTCTAGGAAAATACGCGAAACTTGTCCTATTGATTAAAACTGAAAACTTGGCCTAAGAAACACATTCCATAATCCAATTTATCCAACTATTCGAACAACCTATTTGGAAAAGGATTGACTTCAGGAACAACCACCTAAGACAATCAAAAGCTTTCCGAAGGTCTATCTTAACACATAAGAATTAGGAAGATTTTTTAAATAGAAGCTTTTAATTAACCATTTCACGTGCTATGAGAATTTTATCCTAGATTTTCCTACCTTTCACAAAAAGTCAATTGAACTGGACTAATGATAGAAGGGAGGAGGCAAACAAAGAATCTATATATTAGACAAAAAAATTTAAAATATTTTATACATACAAGAAATTACCCTAAAACTTTAAGATGTCTGGGTTCGAATATTTGAGATTAAAACAAAAATAAGAGTGGCATTCCATGCTGAAAATAATTGAGGATAGCCTCACAGACATCAACCACCCTATTATATCCCAATAGGAGGTGAAATTTAAAATTCCATACCAAATCCAAAGCCAGGCTAGTAGAATATTCAACATATATGTATATATGGATTATGACCCATATACACATAAAGCTAACAACGTGTTTTGTCTTATATGGGCAAAAATGTTTGGAATGGGCTGATTTTTTGTGAGGATGATCTCTATGGTGAGGAGATCATCCTTGTCAAAAATCAGCCTATTATGAAACTTCTAGCCCCATGTTTACAAGTTAAAAATTTTTTGACTGTCCAATTTTTGTAAATCAGTTTTGATGGGGGTTAGAAGTTTTGGAATGGGATGATTTTTTGCAAGGATGGTCCCTCCCATAGAGATCATCCTCACAAAAATTAGCCCATTTCAAACCTCTATAATCATATAAGAGAAAAATGTTGTAACTTTATGAGTCGTTTTATGTGTCTACGGAACCCCACCATATATATATATAGGGTGGGGTTCCGTAGACACATAAAGCTACTCATAAAGCTACAAAAAGATTCGGAATAAGTTGATTTTTTGTGAGGATGATCTCTATGGGTGAGGGGACCGTCCTTGCAAAAAATCATCCCATTCCAAAACTTCTAATACCATAAAAAATGATTGACAATAATTGGACGGTACAAATTTTCACTTGTAAACATGGGGCTAGAAGCTTCATAATGGGCTGATTTTTTGCAAGGATGATCTCATCACCATAGAGATCATCCTCACAAAAAAGCAGCCCATTCCAAATATTTTTGCCCATATAAGACAAAACACGTTGTAGCTTTATGAGTAGCTTTATGTGTATACGGATCCTAATCCATATATATATATATATTTATATATATATAATATATATATATATATATATATATAATATATAATGGGAGGCGTAATATAGTTATTCATTTTATAAAAATGTGAAAAAATTAATAAAAACAAATAATTGAATGTACAACTAGCCTGGGATTCTTAAAGAAAAGGTGTTGGATTTTTGTCCACTTATCCAAGGGTCATAATTTATAAACTTGTCCAGGGTAAGCCACCACAGCCATTGAATTTGACTACCCCCAATGTATTAGTGCTGCTTCTCCTTCTTTTCTTTTTTCTTTAAAACAAAATCCCCATTTTTCTAGTAGAGAGAATATTAATGATAAACTAGATTTGAGAAAAACTGTTTGTTTGGAATTTCTTTTTTCATATAAGAAAAAGAATATTATCATTTGGGTTGGGTAATAATAATAATAATAAGAGTCACGATAAACTGATGCGGTTGACATAACAATGCACAAAATCATAGATCTTTTTCTTCGGGATACACAAGGAAAAATATTTGTGGTTCTATGCACATACCACGTCAACCGCATCAGTTTTAGAGAGGCATTTTATCATTAGTCTAAAAAAATGCTATTAGAACTTTTCAACCCCTAACGATGAAATTATTTTCTAAGAAATTTGTGAATTCGTTTAAACTTTAACCAAAGAATGTGATTTGCTAGAAAATATTTCTCTAAAATGCACATCAATTGCATTCATGGCCACGTCCTGAAGAAAGTGTTAGAAAAAATAGAACTTGAACTTAAATTATATTGCTCTGAGGCACGTAGTAATCTACGTTGTCTTATAGACAACAGACGCCCCACACTCCGATTAAACACGAAGATGCAAATGGGTTGCTGGCGAACTTGTCTTTAGGATACAACAGAGCCCAGTTCTAACACAACTGTATATTTCCTCAAAATTTGCACTATTTTGAGAAAATCTGTCACACAGAATCTCGGATACACGAATGCCTCTTTTGTAGAAAAAATTTTAATTAGTTATTTTAACAGAATTAATCTCTATAAATATATATCAATTTTAAAAACACACCCATTCGTAAATGGTTTTTGAATCTCAATAGGTATGAAACCCATTGGAACCACTAGGGACCTATTCGGATCAAGGAATCCATTAAGCTCCCTTAAGCCCCTTCGACACCTTTCGGTTCGGCCTTGGTGCCTATCCAAAATTGGACGGCCCTATTAAATATTAATTTTTCTCTCTCTCTCTCTCTTTCTTTCTTTCTTATTTTATATATATATATATATATATATAAAATAAAAACGAATTATTAAATTTCCATATAGCTTGAAGCCATTAGGAGCTCTCAAGGAGAGAGTCTTTGGAATGAAGAAAGAGTTGAGAATAAGTTCTTATTTATAGTTTAAAAATCCCTCCAAAACATTTTAAAAAGCAATGTGGGATTTATAAAAATTTGAAAAAAGGAGCCAAAAGAACTTTTACAAATTCCAATCCATGTGAAAAGTTATCAACCAATAGAAATGCTCTTTTAAAAAATACTTACTTTTCTTTTAACAAAAAGTACACCAACCATAAAGTAACTTTCAAATATCAATTTAAAATAAACCAAATTAATTTTATTTGAATCAATTTTAAATAAATATTAATCATCATTTATTAACATTTATTTTAACAGAAAGAGAAGTGGGTAGTCACGGGACTTTAAAACAAAGAGAAAAAGTGAAAATACATTGTACTTCCCATTGCATCCAGTATGATGCTTTCCATCCCATTGTCCATTTTATTTGTGATAGTACATTCAATGCTTCCCAACGTATATTTCCATGCATCCTTGCCATCAACACTAAATTTCTTAAGGGTCGTGGTAATATGACACCCTCCTTTCAAACACCCCCATCATAGAATCGTAGATCATTTGCCTCGCGCAGAACCATAAATCTTGGCATTTGCCTGGGAATGTTTTGACAGTTCAACAAAATTACGGAAGTACCATAATCCTTTGAAAATGAAATATGACAATGAAGTATCTTTGGTAGAGTGGTGATAATAGGACTTCCCCTCAGTCGACTCCCTGACGTCGGGTGTGCTATAACCATAGACTTTATGTCTATGGATACAAAATTACACATCCCAAAAATCTGTGTGGTTGTATATCCCGATGAAAGGAAATCTATGGTTTTGGCACACCCCCACATTAGGGGAGTCGATTAAGTATGTGAGGGAGTCAGATTATCACAACTCATCTTTAGTATCATCACTCACACACTTTATCATCACTTCAATTATGAACTGTGTCGGTGGAACGGTGTCAACTCCTCTTTTATAGATAGAACGTACTAGAAATAAGAATCCAGTATAGAGAATCATTGATTGTCCTCAATTGTATAATGCCCATATCTTGAGAAAATGTATATGGTTTTGTGCACACTCTAGTGCCGCTTGGAGTGTCATTTCAAGTCGAGCATTTTTCTTATAAATAAGGTCCTTAGTATGCTTGGATCAATATCAATCTTTCTGTTAACTAAGTCATTTTCATCTATATATCGTGGTTATGGAGATGAACAAAAGAGAACCATCGTGGGAAGAATTGCTAGGGAGCAAGCAAACAGCCATACATTCATTGGCGATCAAAAGTTCAAATACTATGGCAACAGTCGCTATTCCAAGAAATCATTCTTGGAGAAGGTGCATATCCAATCAGCATCAGACTACTTCGTCGATACGTACCTTCATGCCACGGTCGTGGTTGAAAATTGCAATTCCGAAGTCAATTGGGTTGGATAGATCACTGTCACATCCCATGAAGTAAGTAGAGTCTCTGGGAGACGTGAAATATATGTCACATGGCGTGGTACTATAACAACCCTTGAATGGAGAAAGGACATCGAAAGAGAGCTTGAAGGTCATGAAGGGTTGGTTCAGCATTTACACTTCTGATAACCCAACACCGACTATCACCATACCTAGTGCGAGAACCCAACTTCAAACAAAGATCAAAGAATTGGTGGAACGGTACAAAGACGATAATCTAAGCATAATATTTACGGGACACAGCCTCGGTGGAGCTCTATCGGTCCTAAGTGCATTTGATGTAGTCGAAAATGGGTTGTCGGATATACCGGTAACGGCTTTTGTCTTTGGTTGCCCAAAAGTCGGTAACAAGGCCTTCAAGGAGAAGGTCAACTCATTCCCGAACCTCCGAATCTTGCACACAAAGAATGTGATTGACTTGGTACCAATGCACCCCCTCCTAATGGAGTATGCTCCTGGTGAGTATCATGACCTTCAAGCATTGCCACATATTGTTGCAGGTTGGAATGGAAAGGATGGTGAGTTTGACTTGAAGGTAAAGAGGAGTGTTAGTCTGGTTAACAAGGCAGTTGATTTTCTTAAAGTTGAGTTCATGATTCCTAAAACATGGGGGGTTGAGGAGAACAAAGGGATGGTGATTAATGAAGATAGAGAATGGATTGAGGCCCCAGCATCTGAAGAGGACTACCCTGTCCCTAAGTTTTAATCTTTATCGCGTGGCTTTATTTAAGCATGAATAATTGGAAACTAGGAACTCCTAGTTTAGTTTGTTTCTTTTCTTCGTTTATTTCTCTTTCCCTTGGAAGCTGTCTCACTTGTGTATAAGTTGTCTTCCTTAGCAACCCTTTCCTTTTCATTAAAAAAAACAAATAAGGTCCCAAGTTTTCTTTTTAGGAAGGCAAAATTCAAGTTTTGATAAGCCCATTGTCATGGTAATTGAATCTTGATGGAAACCCAAGTCATTGATTTTAGGAGACCATGACGATGTTATTGTTTGTGGAGACTGATGGTACTGGTCAGCAGGGAGTCACAATGTGAAAAAGCCCTCTGTTCGACTGAACAAGAGGTCTTAATTTTCATTGTTGAATATTGTTTTTTTTTTTATGGACCGAAAACATCAAATAAATGAAGGGAGAAATTCGAAATCTCTAAGCCATTGAGTCTAAGGAACATCAAATTTCAATGGCCCATCGAATTTTCTTATCAAATTTTCCAGTTTTCCCATAGTAAGTATTGGTCATCATTTAAAACAATGCTCACCAATCGACCCCAGCGTTGAGTTTGTTGGGGCTGGGGGTTGGATGGGGGCTAGTCTCCCCATGTCCGAAAGACGGGGATTTGGGGGGTAGAGGTCTCGAAAGAAAACTCCTCAAAGTATTTTCGTAATTTCATTGGTATTATGTAAAATCCTAGTTAGGGTTTTTTGAGAGAGTATATATTTCTATTTTCGATAATGAAAAGGTTAAAAATATGAAAGTGCGAATTTTTTCTTTATAGTTGAATCAATATGATCCATGGGTGTCCCTCAATCTTGAGTGAGCCACGTAAAAATCTCTACGTTTTTTGTGCCATTGCATCTTTTTTTTTTTTTTTCTTCTCATTCTGTTTTTCTTAATAGATGAAATGTCCAACCAGAAAATAAATGTAACGCTTAATTCACATTAGGGTTGTTAACGGATGCTTATCAGTTCGGATACAGTAATATCTGAATCCGAATCTGGAATTTTATCTAATATTCGAATTCGAATTCGAATTCAACGGATATTCTAAAATTCTATTCAAATTCGAATCCGATTATCCTATCGAATATCAGATAATATCCAATTAGAATTCGAATAATTTGTATATTAAAAAAAACACACAATTTTTCCTTATCCAACTGATTTATCATTATTAAAAAAACCTATTATATATTATATTATGTATATGATAAATAAATAAAATAAATAATATATATTATATTATTTCGAATCGGATATTATCGAATTCGAAATGTTAATATCTGAACCTATATCCAATAAGAATTTGAATATATAAAACTATCCGAATTCGAATCAAAATTTTCAGATAATATCCTATTTTTTGAATTCAAATTCGAATTTTTGACCATTCATTGACACTCCTAATTCACATGATCCGTATAAGTGTGTGACTAAGGTGCTATTTGTTAAACTGAAAAAAAATAAGTGCTGAATAGTATTAAACGCTGAAACTTATAAGTGCTGAATTTAGTGCTGAAAAAGTTTTTTGTTTAGATGCTGAATCATGTTTGTTACACATTGTTGAAGCTGATAAATTGTCTTTGTTACCCTTACAATCATATTATACATTGTTTACATGTTTCAAATGCCTATTTCTTATCAAACACAATAAAATATATTATTTCTTATAAAATAAAAATACAATTTATTTTTAAATAATACTCAAATCTTCAATTTATAAATAATAATTTCTATTTATAAAAGCCCACAAATTCCAAATTAAAAATAATAATGTCAACATTAAAAGAAATTAATTTTGAATGAATAATTTTTGATAGAAATGAAGGATGCGTAATTATAAAAGCACCTTATGAATTAATAAGGACAACCCACACCATAGCCATTTTTTTATTATTTATGTGGGCTAAAGTTTTTGGAATGAGCAAATTTTAGTGAGGATGGTTTATGAAGTCTAGAGATCATCCTCACCAAAAATCAGTCCATTTTGAAACTTCCAACCCATCAAAAATAGTTTTCAAAAAAAAAAAAAAAGGGACGATTTACGGTTCTTGAACTTGTTTTGATAGGGTTAGAAGTTTTAGGATGGATTGATTTTTGGTGAGGATGATCTCCTCATTATAGAGATCATTCTCATCAAAAAATCAACTTATTCTAAAACTTTTAACCCATATAAGACAAAATAATTTAGCTATGGTGTGAGTTTATTAATTTGTGGGGTGCTTATATACTAATGAGGAGATCATCCTCACCAAAAATCAACTCATTCCAAAACTTTTAACCCATATAAGACAAAATAATTTAGCCATGGTGTGGTTTATTAATTTGTGGGGTATTATATACTTAGCCAAGGGGTATAAGAGGTAATATCCTTTTAAGTATAAGGGCATACTTGTCCTTGCTAAAAAAACGAAGGGCATATTTGTTCGTGTCAAAAAAGCGAAGTGCTTACCGCTTCAACACTTTTTTTCAGCATCAAAATAATGCTGATTTTTTTTCACTTATTTTTAACAATAAGCGCTGAAAATATAAAGTAAACAACGCGCTATTTTGACAAAAAGTGCTGAATTTATTTTTTTCAACAATAAGCGCTGAAAAATAACACAAACAACATTGCCTAAGTCTAGTCGCCAAGAAAAATATGAGTTCTTCCCCCACATGTGAAAGAGAATTGTAGATGAGGGAATAAAAAAAAAATATCTACTTCAAGATTTTTACAAGTACTGCTAGATGAACTGACTAGTGTGAACACTTAATTATGTTAACAAAAGGTACTTTGAGGTCGCTGCCCAATATTATGTTTTTTATAGAAATAACAAAAAGTGGGGGTGTACATTTAATCTCATTGATGGATGGTTTAAACTCAAAATTAAAATTGAATTTTGTTAATCGGAGTCGAAAAAGAGTGTAAACCAAAATTTGTAGTATGAAGTAGAGGAATCAAACATATGAATCATCAATGGTATGAAAATAGAGACCAATAGATTTACACTGGGTTCACTCAAAAAGCTCCTCAGGAAGGGTAGGTCAAGTGTTTGAAATCCCACGAAGTAATGAATTCCTTGAGGCCACTCACCACCCTTGACTCAACTAGTTGCATGTAGGATTTACTAAGGCGACAGTGCTTGTGACTAGTCTCACCTGAAGAGTGGGGATACACACGATAAGCCAAAAAAAAAAAAAAATAGTAGAAGAAAAAATTGCCACTATTCCCTCCCCCCCCCCCCGCCTCCCCTTCCAAACGTAGACAAAACCCCAGCTCCATCTTATAGAGATAAAGAGCTCAATCCCCGAAGAATTGATAGAATATAGACACCTAAGGACAAAACTTGAATCTTCCAGCTATTCTTTTTGAGATTTTAAGATCTAGAAAAAAAAAAACTTGACTTATAAGGGGGAGGTGAGAGGCAAAATTCTTAAGTAGAATATAGTATAGGATCTTGAGTTCTGCCCACTAGCTAGAGTGGAGAAAGTCTTGAGGTTGTCGCCACAGGGGAGATAGTAATGATCACTTCCCTTGACATAATAGTGAAAGGATCTCATCATCGCCCATGGACATAGACAATCTCGTGGAATCATGCAAAATTTTGTATTGTGTTGTATCTTTATTTTTCATTCTAGTTATCATTTTTAGTTCTTGCATAGGATTTTCTTTATCCTCAATAATGTAACGTTGAAAAAGTAAGTATTATATTAAGTGGGTGTATAGTTTTTATTATAGATAAGTTCAACTTGAACCCACGACTTCAAAATAGTTAAAACACAATGTTTTTTTGATTTTTGAGTAAGGTGGTTTTGTTTTGCGCTATTTTTTAGTGCTTATTGCTGAAAAAATTAAATTCAGCACTTTTGTCAAAATAGCGCGTTTGTTTACTCTATATTTTCAACATTTATTGCTGAAAATAAGTGAAAAAAATTTAGCACTATTTTGATGCTGAAAAAAAGTGCTGAAGCGGTAAGCACTTCGTATTTTCAAAACGGACAAGTATGCCCCTTGTTTTTTTGAGCATGGACAAGTATGCCCATATTCTTAAAAGGATATTACCTCTTATATCTCGAGATAAGTATATAAACACCCCACAAATTAATAAACCCACATCATGGCTAAATTATTTTGTCTTATATGGGTTAAAAGTTTTAGAATGAGTTGATTTTTGGTGAGGATGACCTCTACAATGAGGAGATCATCCTAACCAAAAATCAGCATATCTTGAAACTTCTAACCTTATCAAAATCAGTTCAAGAACCGGAAATCATCCCTTTTTTTTTTTTGAAAACTATTTTTTGACGAGTTAGATTTCAAATAGACTGATTTTTGGTGAGGATGATCTCTAAACCATATAGATCATCCTCACTAAAAATTTGCTTATTCCAAAAACTTTAATCCATATAAAACAAAAAAAAAAAATGGCTATAGTGTGGGTTGCCTTTATTAATTCATAGGGTGGTGCTTTTATAATTACACATCCTTCATTTTTATTAAAAATTATTCATCCAAAATTAAGTTCTTTTAAAGTTGATTTCAAATTTTAGTGACTTGTATGACATTATTATTTTTAATTTGAAATTTGTGTGCTTTTATAAATAGAAATTATTATTTATAGATTGAAGATTTGAGTATTATTTATTATTTAAAAATAAATTATATTTTAATTTTATAAGAAATAATATATTTTATTGTGTTTTGATAATAAATAAGCATTTGAAACATGCAAACAATGTATAATATGATTGTAAGGGTAACAAAGATAATTTACTAGTTTCAGCAATGTGTAACAAGCATGATTAAACATTTAAACAAACAACTTTTTCAGCACTTAAATTTAGCGCTTATAAGTTTCAGCGCTTAATGCTATTCAGCACTTATTTTTTTCAGTTTAACAAACAGCACCTAATTTTTCCTATCCCACTAACTATAGACAAACCGCATTTTGCACCCGCAATTCGTCACATTGGTTGCTATGGACTCCTAATGATGAGTAAAAGAATTGGAGAATCTAAAAACTTGTGTAATGCCTCTTGGGACCCTTCTCAGATTCTTTTTTTCCTTCCGATCACTACGCCAACGAAATTCTTAGACATAGAAATTATGCCTAGGTACACTCCACCAACACCTACAATTCACAAAGTCGATCGATGCTAAGAGACCATGTTACGCTAGGCAAACAAAACTACGGGACATAGAAATTATCATTTGGGGGCCAAGTCAAGTTTTCAGTCAAAATTAATAAAATTTGACAAAATGACAAATATACCCTTGACATTCAAAACACAACTCAACTCTATTGCGCTTAGGAACACCCACAAAAACATGAAATGATAACTCGGGACAAAATCGAACATTCCAAAACTTTGGCAAATTGCCCTTCGTGGGGTCTGCACCCACATTCCACGTTGAAAAACTTGAAACCAATATTTTGACAAAAACATGATAAAAAAAAATAAAAAAAGAACAATCTTGAGACACCTAGAAACCCCAAAAAAAAACATGCCCCCAATTAGAAGACTATTCTGTAAAGGAAAAGCAATAATTTCTTTCAACACAATCCCACTTATGCTTACAAAAATTGAAACAACAAAAAAAAATATTAATATTTAAACATAAAAGGTGAACATTAAAATTTAATAAAAATCTTAAACAACTTTGAAATTTAAAAATCTTAGACAAACTGAAAATATTAAACGACTAGGAAAATTAAAAATTTAAACCAAGCAAAAAAATCTGAAAAAAGAACAAACAAGTAAATGTTTCAAAAGATTAAAACAAAAAAAAAATAAATAAATAAACAAACATTCAAGAAATTTTAAAAAACAAATAATAAAAGATTTTAACAAACCAACAATAATAATCTGGATTAATTAAAATTACTAAAAAAATTAAAAATCATAATTAATAAAAACTAATTCATGGACCCATGGTTTTAATTATCAAAGTTATATGTGAGTCCCATCGAAATTTGAAACAATTGAGAAACTTGGACTGGCCGTGTTAACCATGGAAGTGGTTGCACGAGCAATTTTTTAAGAAAAGAAAATCAATGAAATCAAATAAGATGAAAAAAAATGGAAGCCTTCTCAATGTTGAAATTCTCAGATTCTGATGGGTCCCGCCAACATGTTCTAAAACATGAAAGAAATCAAAGTGCACACACAAAAACGAAAAATGAAAAAAAAAGGAAAACACAAAAGGTTAGGAAATTAAAGTGCTCTTCCTATTGCAATTTCATATTGGCCCACCCATTGACAACAAGACAAAGTGGAAACAATAATCTGAGCTCACCCCACCCCCACCCCCCACCCCCACCCCCCCCTCCCCCTCTGACATACGGCCTCATCATAGAACAATAGATCATTTGCCTAGGGCCACACAAGAACAAGGTTTATGATTTACATATCCCGAGGCAAATGATCTACAATTCTGTGACTGGGGCATCAAAAAATCATTATTCTTTTAAAATAACTTAATTTGTTTTTATCGTGACAATTGGATTTTGTATTTAAGATCAGTTTTTTAGTCATTTTTACTGAGTTAATGGATCCCGACCTCATAAGATTACATCTTTACTATTATAACAAGAGAAGACGGAGTAGAAGTGGTTCACTTCCACACCAAAATTTGGAATTCAAAAATGAACCCCATCTTAACATTTAAATTTAATATAATCGGAATCATTTTTGTTCAAAAATCAAGAAAATTTCAGTCCCACATCTCTAAAATCACGTTTGTTAGTTTTCAAAATTTTAAAAATATCATTTTTTTTACTATGTAATCTTCAAAATCACCTTTCATTCATTAATATTCAAAATTATAAATAAGCCTTGGGACATGTGCCTTTGTACATGCCACCTTCTAATTTATATTAACAAAAGACATAATTCATTCCTTCCAACTTAAATATTTGTGACAAGACTACAAAGATGTTGATAATAATAGTATAATTTGATCAAATAATTAAATAGGGATCTATTTGTTGCACATCACCTAGTATCAATTGCACTCCATTTATAAAAAAACCTCCTATACATTTTACGTACAGCTGACTCTGCTTCTTCTTTAACTTCTTTTTTGGGAAAATTACTTAAAGGACCCAAGTGGAGGGACTTTTTTCTTTATAGTCCATAAGTTTTGGATGCTTTCTTAATAGTCTATTTAGTAAAAAATTTATTTTCTTAACCATCCCTAGACCTCATCTCCCACATTTCTCATGATTGAATGCCTTAACTATTCGAACTCATCATTTTCATCCAAAAAAGTTTGATTTTGGCATCTCAATCAAGTTTTGAAGACTCCATTCGGTCAGAGATTTAAGAAGGAAGAATCCATTTTCAATGATTTTTTCAAATATTTTGAAAATGTATGTAAAAAATTAGAAAAAAAATTTCACTTTTTTTTCATAATTTTTGGATGAAAATCGATCAAGAATTTTTTTTTTTTTTTTGGGTATTGAAATCATCTAAACAAGTTGTTTTTTTCAAGTTTTTAGTCAATCATTCCATGTATTTTAATAAAAAACTAGAAAATTAAAAATGGATGGGTTTTAGCAGTGTCGAGTTCACCACATTTTATTTAAAAAGAGAAAAATTCGACGCATGGAAAACTCGACAATAAATAAAAAGTGTTGAGTTCAACAGTAAAAAGTAGTGAACTCGACACTATATAAAAAAGCGTCGAGTTAGACAAAAATAAAAAGTGGTGAACTCCACATTAAATAAAAAAGCAGTGAGATTCGCCAGTAATGAGGGACCATTAATAAATAAAAAAGTTGACTAAATGTCCTATTAAGCTATTGTGCAAAACTTATGGACTATTTAAAAATAAATCCCTCCGTCAGGGTCCTTTAAGTAATTTTCCCTTCTTTTCCCCTCTTATTTGTATTTTTGTCCTTTTGTCTTCTTCTTCCAACTACCAATTGCACTCCATAATATAATGATCATTGTCTTCAGTCTATCCTATTCAACCCACTCTTAACATTTTGTAGAAAATTCTTGATTTTCTCCTCATTCTTTGACTTGACAGTCAAGTAGCCGGTGAAATTTTTTACTTCAAAAGTTGAAAATGATTGATATATTGGGAAGAAAGATCAAGGATTCATGGTTTGAGATTGAGGACAAGGCTATTTGGGTCATTTTTCAATGGTTCTCTGAGAGGACTGAGGTCAAGAGTATGCCATCAGTTTGAAAAATACAGGATACCAAAATATTTGCCAAAATGTAGAAATATTTCTCAATACTCTTTGTAAATTATCTATGGTGGGGTCAATGTCTACATTAAAGTTTAAACCATGTTTATAACAATTATAACGAGGGCTTCTTTCTTTTAAAAAAGCTCGCTGATTCATCTTCTGCAGGTCCTGAGGTCCACAAGATAAGGAATGTGGGGGCCAAAAAAGAAAAATTGTTGGTCAGATGAGTTAATGAGTTGGTGCCAAATGGCATGATGATAGGCACAAGCCACATCAAATGAATAGCCATAACATAGAGTTGGATAGGTGATTGATTGTGAAAACATCACGCGTGTCCTAACAAGATAAGGAATGTGGGGGCCAAAAAAGAAAAATCGTTGGTCGGATGAGTTAATGAGTTGGTGCCAAATGGCATGATGATAGGCACAAGCCACATCAAATGAATATCCATAACATAGCGTTGGATGGGTGATTGATTGTGAAAAGATGTCCACAAGTTTGAAAAATAATTGAAGATTTAGTAAATCTAAGAGACAACGTGAAGAAAAGGAATTGTGTTGTCCATAAATATCAGTTTAACCCCTAATATTTTTCGTGTACCCTCAGGCACTACAGTTGATCTACCCTTCATATGATGGAGAGTGGAAAAGTTTGAATTGATATAGACATACCCTCCATCTTTTGGTAAATATTTGAGAGACCCTTGTATTTCTAACTGATGTCGTTCACCTTGACCTCGGTCTTCTCTAAGGAAAGAATCGAAAATAACTTAAAATGCGCTTGTCTTCAACTTATAGCAAAAACTACTTAATTTTTACTTTCTTAATTGGTCATCTTCAACCTCTTAGATAAAATATTTTATTGTTGTCTTCAGCCAATAATAAGATATATATATATATATATATATATATATATAATATATATATATATATATATATATATATATATATATATAGGGGGGCGTTCAATGGCCAACTTTTTAGCAAACTTTTTGGCAAAACATTTTTCAAAACATGATTTAGAGGTTTTGGAATGAGCTGATTTTTGGTGAGGATGATCTCTACGGTGAGGAGATCATCATCACCAAAAATCAGCCCATTCCAAAACTTCTAACCCCATCAAAAACAGTTTACAAAAAATGGACGGTCCACGATTTTTCAGCTGGAAAACATAGGTTAGAAGTTTTGGAATGGGCTGATTTTTGGTGAGGATGATCTACTCACCGTAAAGATCATCCTCACCAAAAATCAGCCCATTCCAAAACCTCTAACCCATGTTTTGAAAAATGTTTTGCCAAAAAGTTTGCCCTTGAACGCTACCCATATATATATATATATATATATATATATATATAGGGGGCGGTTCAGCAGTCCTAAAGTTTGCCAAGTTTTGTGCCAAACATTTTTTTAAATATGGGTTAGAAGCTTTGGAATGAGCTGATTTTTTGTGAGGATGATCTCTATGATGAGGAGATCATCCTCACCAAATATCAGCCTATTCCAAAACTTCTAACCCCATCAAAAGTGATTTACAAAAATAGGACGGTCCACGATTCTTCAACTTGTAAACTAGGGTTAGAAGTTTCAAAATGAGCTGATTTTTGGTGAAGATGATCTCTTCACCGTAGAGATCATCCTCACAAATAATCAACCTATTCCAAAACTTCGAACTCCATCAAAAGTGATTTACAAAAAATGTTTGGCATAAAACTTGGCAAACTTTAGGGCTGTCGAACCGCTCCCATATATATTAATTTTTTAAAGTTGGTGCAAATGGCATAATGATAGGCACAAGCCACATCAAGTGAATAGCCATAACATAGAATTGGATAGGTTCACTGTGAAAAGATGTCCACATGTTATAAAAATTGAAGATTTAGTGACTCTAAGAGACAACGTGAAGAAAAGGAATTGTGTTGTCTTCAACTAGAAGTCCATAAATATTAGTTTAACCTTTAAATATTTTTCTTGTACCCTCAGGCACTACAGTTGATCTACCCTTCATATGATGGAGAGTGGAAAAGTTTGAATTGATATAGACATACCCTCCATCTTTTGGTGAATATTTGAGAGACCCTTGTATTTCTAACTGATGTCGTTCACCTTGACCTCGGTCTTCTCTAAGGAAAGAATCGAAAATAACTTAAAATGCACTTGTCTTCAACCTATAGCAAAAATTCCTTAATTTTTCCTCTCTTAATTGGTCATCTTCAACCTCATAGATAAAATATTTTATTGTTGTCTTCAGCCAATAACAAGATATATATAGGACTTTTGCGGAAGTAGAAATTGATGAATTTTAGGTAGAAACTTAACGATCAATTAAGATTAAGTTGGGAGCAGGTGCGAGTGCAAGGGTAGTGAGAATATGAAAGTGTCAAATTCAACAGTATCATAGGGTGTGGACTATGGAGCACCTCTAAAACCTTATATATTGAGTAACATATGATACAATCAAATATCAATTTTATTGTTATATTAAACTTCACCCGTACCTACGGCACGGACATCCTCTCTCGGGTTAAGGGGGTAAAAACGAAAAAAAAGAAAATTAGAATAGGTGGTGACAATTTTAATACGAACCACGAGCACAACTCAAAATCAACAAGAAATTAATGCTGTTTGGGTCAAGCCAGATTGAGTTTTGGGTATTATGAAAAATTTTAAAGTTAAAAAGGTAATTAATGTGGAAAAAGAATAAATATATTAAAGTTCTTGGGGTGAAGTGCAAAATAAATAAAGTAGGTCTCACAAAAACTATGATTTTATGGGAGGGTTAAGGGCATAAAAGTGAAAAAATAAAATTAATTGAAAGATATTATTAAAAAAATTTGAGGTTAAAGAGTTGAAAGATGAAAAATATTAAAAATATTAAAAATGGTAAAAGATGAAATATAATAAAATTAATTATTATATTTACACCATTTTAACAATTATTTTTTAATTAATTATTTGTTACTATAATAATTGTTAAAATGATATAAATATAATAATTAATTTTTTAATTTATTATTTGAAGAGATATGTCATAAAATGAGTAAAATATAAAACGTTAAAAATATGCAAATATAATAATTAATTTATTAATTAATTATTTGAAGAGACATGTCTATGAGGATCAAAAATATTTTTTTTTTAATTTATTATTTGAATAGATGTGTATGTGAACATTGATCAAAAAAGATTTTTTAATTAATTTTTTAAAGTTAAAACGTAAAAAAATTAATTTACATTTTAGAGGTTGAGGATTATCTATGGTGAGGTGAATGTCTACTTTAAAGTTTAAGCCATGTTTATAACAAGTATAACGTGGGCTTCTTTCTTTTAAGAAAAATCTGACTGATTTTTCTTCTCTAGGTCAGGTTCACATAAAAACATCACGCATGTCTTAACAAGATAAGGAATGTGTTATTATGTGGTGGCAAAAAAGACAAAAAGTTGGCTGGATGAATTAATGAGTTGGTGCCAAATGGCTTGATGATAAGCACAAGCCACATCAAGTGAACAGCCATAACATAGAATTGGATAGGTTCATTGTGAAAAGATGTCCACATGTTATAAAAATTGAAGATTTAGTGACTCTAAGAGACAACGTGAAGAAAAGGAATTGTGTTGTCTTCAACTAGAAGTCCATAAATATTAGTTTAACCTTTAAATATTTTTCTTGTACCCTCAGGCACTACAGTTGATCTACCCTTCATATGATGGAGAGTGGAAAAGTTTGAATTGATATAGACATACCCTCCATCTTTTGGTGAATATTTGAGAGACCCTTGTATTTCTAACTGATGTCGTTCACCTTGACCTTGGTCTTCTCTAAGGAAAGAATCGAAAATAACTTAAAATGCACTTGTCTTCAACCTATAGCAAAAATTCCTTAATTTTTCCTCTCTTAATTGGTCATCTTCAACCTCATAGATAAAATATTTTATTGTTGTCTTCAGCCAATAACAAGATATATATAGGACTTTTGCGGAAGTAGAAATTGATGAATTTTAGGTAGAAACTTAACGATCAATTAAGATTAAGTTGGGAGCAGGTGCGAGTGCAAGGGTAGTGAGAATATGAAAGTGTCAAATTCAACAGTATCATAGGGTGTGGACTATGGAGCACCTCTAAAACCTTATATATTGAGTAACATATGATACAATCAAATATCAATTTTATTGTTATATTAAACTTCACCCGTACCTACGGCACGGACATCCTCTCTCGGGTTAAGGGGGTAAAAACGAAAAAAAAGAAAATTAGAATAGGTGGTGACAATTTTAATACGAACCACGAGCACAACTCAAAATCAACAAGAAATTAATGCTGTTTGGGTCAAGCCAGATTGAGTTTTGGGTATTATGAAAAATTTTAAAGTTAAAAAGGTAATTAATGTGGAAAAAGAATAAATATATTAAAGTTCTTGGGGTGAAGTGCAAAATAAATAAAGTAGGTCTCACAAGAAATTATGACTTTATGGGAGGGTTAAGGGCATAAAAGTGAAAAAATAAAATTAATTGAAAGATATTATTAAAAAAAAATTGAGATTAAAGAGTTGAAAGATGAAAAATATTAAAAATATTAAAAATGGTAAAAGATGAAATATAATAAAATTAGAGGATGAAAATAAAGTTCAGGGGGCAAAGAGAAAAAGTTATAAAGTGATTAAAGTGGGTCTCAAAACCCTTGTTAGCAATCTCTCGTTTAATTCTTGAAAATTTCACGAATTTGTTTTTTTTCAATGAAAGTATTATTCTCTAGATTATTGAACTATTATGAATAATTTACAGATTTTACGTTGAAAAGAATAAAACACGGTTTTTACTACTGTTACGAATTTTTATAAAATTCGGTGAAAAAAAAAATGCGACTATAACTTGTTGTATGTATTAAAGTGTAAACTTGTAAGTTGTGACATGTAACACAAACCGACTTTCAAGAGGCCATGCTTCAAAATTTTGGAGGAATCCACATTTTTATGTGACAAATGTCCTTTTTATCTATAAAATAATAATAATAATAATAACATGACCTCAACATTTATTTGAGATTACACCTTAATTTTTCAAACCTTATTAAGTAATATTGTAAAAAAAAATTAAAACTTGTTAGGTAGCATTCTCATAACTCAGTACACAACAAACTCTGCTTGTTCAACTCATGAAACAATAAATGATTTTAAAGAAGAAAGTACATTGGGATAAATATATATATAATATAGGGGTGCAACTTGGTTCAGTTCAAACCGAGAGCTTTGGATTGGTTTGGGTTGGTTTGTAATGAACTTTGGCTCGGATCTGGATTAACAAAATAGAGAAGCAACCGATTTGGTTCAATTCTTGGTTCATGCCTTCTATAGAGCCGAACCAAACCGAGAACCAAATCCTTATATTAATTGTGGACACGGGATTTTGAATATTTTTCAAACCTCCCTCCACTTTGGGGGTGTTTTGGAGTCGCCACCATTCAAGTATGGAATTGGGTGTGAATGGTCACCCGATGTCTCGTTTTTTGAAAATTAAGTCATTTTTGATGTGATGACTCTCGTAGGATAATGCACGTGGTCCAACCTTTGATTCAAGGTAAGGGGGTCCATTTATGGAGTAGGGAAGGTGTTAGGCACCCTACTCCACCCACGTGATGTGGTAACCTCGGATTCGGTTTTTTGGAAATAAAAAGAAAAGAAAAATGAAATTAAAAAAAAAACTTGATGTGTACCCTCAAGTGTGAGGGACTTTCAATGTTGGTTTCAATCATTAAGGGGACCCTTATGTAGAAGGGCCCCTTTGGTGATTTAACCCATGGTGATGTGTGCAAATGTGTGGGAAAGGGGAGAGTAGAAGGGGGAAGTTGGGAGGGGGTTCTTGGTCCAAACCCACCTTGTTCTTTGAGTTGAACTTCAAATATGTCTTCCCTTGAGTTGACTTGAACTTGCTTGAGGTTGTAGAAGATTGAGTTGAGTTGAGAGTGAAGTGTTGAGATTAGATGAGAGAGAGTTGAGTGTAGTGAAGAGAGTAAAGTAGAGAGTTGTAGTATTTTTAGGATTTTTTTCTCAAATTTTCATTAGTTGTTGTATGGGGAGAATGTAGGGGTTTTTATAGAGGTTGAGAGGTTTTTTAAGGGTATAATGGGGTGAAGGATGAGAGTAGTGGTTAATGGCATGGGTTAAGAGGAAAAGGGTATGAAATTTGAGATGAAAATGAGGGTATTTTTGTAATGAGGGAAATGGGTTATGTTTTAACCCAAATGGTTTGGATCTTACCCAAATCCATTTGGGTAGAGTGTTTGGTGGGGTGAGATGAATGATGGTTGATGGGTGTAAGAGAGTTGTTTGGAGAATGAGTGTAGAGATGGTTGAAGAGGTAAGGTGTTAGATTTGAGATGATGTGTAGTGTAAGAGGTTGATTGGTTGGATTTTGGGAGAGGTGAAGGGATGAAGACATGTGGCAAATGGGGAGATGATGAGATTGGTTGATTGGTGATGGTGGTTAGATGATTAGAGAGAAGAGTATGGGAGGTATGGGTTGAGGTGATTTTATGGGAGTGTTTTAAGGGAAAGTGATGGATAGATATGGGTTGTGATGTGGGTGGTTGATAGTGTTAGAGAATGGGGAATAGGTTAGGTTAGGGTAGGGTATGGGTTATGATGTTGGTGGTTGATGATGAGAGGATGGGGAATAGGTTAGGTTAGGGTAGGGTTATGGGTTATGATGTTGGTGGTTGATGATGAGAGGATGGGGAATAGGTTAGGTTAGGGTAGGGTTATGGGTTGAGTTGATTTTTGGAGGGAAGTGATGGAGTTGGTTAATGATGATGAGAGGATGGGTAATAGGTTAGGTTAGGGTAGGATTATGGGTTGAGTTGATTTTTGGAGGGAAGTGATGGAGTTGGTTAATGATGATGAGAGGATGGGTAATAGGTTAGGTTAGGGTAGGATTATGGGTTGAGTTGATTTTTGGAGGGAAGTGATGGAGTTGGTTGATTAGATGAGGGAGGGGGAAGGGTGTGATGACATGTGTCATTTTTTGTATTGAGTTGGTGATTGGTTTGATGTGATGATGATGGTTTGGATTGGGTTTGGGTAGTGAGTTGGGCTTTGGTTGGGTTGGGTTTAGGAAAGTAGTTTGGATTTTATGTGATGGGCTTGGGTTTAGATTGAATTGGGTTTATGATGGATTGGGTTTAGATTGAATTGGGTTTATGTTGGATTGGGTTTAGGAGAATAGTTTGGGTTTTATGTGATGGGCTTAGCTTAGGTTGGGTTTGTGTTGGATTGGATTGTAGAATAGGATGGGCTTGGCTTAGGTTGGGTTTCGGTGTGGGTAATTGGATTGTAGAATAGGATGGGCTTGGCTTAGGTTGGGTTTCGGTGTGGGTAATTGGATGGGCTTGGGTTTAATGAGAGTGATTGGGTTTGGGTAGAATAGTAGTGGGTTGAATTTAAGGATGTAGGAGGGTGGTGAGGTGTGCGGGTCCATGGGCCACGTGGGTGACCTCGGACATTTATTAATAGAAAATGTGATGGGTTTTGTGTTTGGGCTTCAGGGCCCATTCCAATTTTCAATTTTTGGGGGCATCTTACGTCGAGGGCCCGCTCAAATTCGGGTGTCTACATTAATAAAATTATAAATAACTTTTATTAACCTATTTAATAAACTATACCCATTTTGTGGATAAATATTATTAACCAATTTGGTTCGGTTTTTTTATAGATTAATGACACTTTTTAGGATGGATGGATTAATGATTTTCTTCAATTAATGGAAAAACTATTGACTTTATTTTTCTGAATGGATACATTAATGGTTTTATTTATTGATTGATTGATAGAGTAATGACTCATTATATGAGATTCATATTAATTTATTTTTATTAAAAATATGTTGATTCAATTAGGTTTTTAAGATATTGGCTACTCATAGAACCGAACCGATCGACCTTAGCTCGGTTTGGTTCCATGGAAATTTGGTTCGATTTCAGTTCTCATTTAATGGAATCAACCTAGGTTGGTTCGATTCTAATTTGACCTCAAAACCGAACCAACCTGCACACCTAATATATATATATATACTACTTGTTCGAAATTTCCTAATGCTTCTTACATACTCTTAAGTGTAAGTTTACTGATGTTTGTACATGAATTCCAATTTTAGTTACCAAAATTTTCTCAAAATATTTAATTAATAATTTGAGGAATGCTATCTATCATCAACATTTTCATCATCAATGACATTACTGCCATTATCATAACAACAATTGAAATAGTGTAGGTTAAATACCCCAAGTGCAAGGTTGTAGTGAAGTAATAAAATCTCGAGAGTCCGAGATCGATCCATGGGGATTATATAAAATTGAATTAAAATATGGATGAGGTGGAAGAAAATTTGACCTAAATTATAAAAAAGATGATTTTTCACACTATCGTATGGAGCAAAAATTAAAAAATTAAAAATAGAAATTAAAAGTGCTAAAGCATCGAGGATCCAC
Source organism: Akebia trifoliata (assembly GCF_017979445.1). Classification (NCBI taxonomy): domain Eukaryota; kingdom Viridiplantae; phylum Streptophyta; class Magnoliopsida; order Ranunculales; family Lardizabalaceae; genus Akebia; species Akebia trifoliata. Next base: position 49,279 of record NW_028236906.1, read on the forward strand.
TAAAAAAATTGTAATTTTATTCATTCAACATTCTTTCTCAGTTAGGTTCAAATAAAGATTTTCCCTAATCAGATGATATAACAATTAAACCAAAACTATGTTCTAAAATATTTTGAAAAATATAAGATTGCTCCGTGTTGTACATTCACATACCAAAAATATTCTTTAAGCAATTAATGTAACAATCATCCACTATCAATTAAGAAAATTTTCAAGCATTCAATGTGATGATCATAAACAAAAACTCAAATAGAATTTATAGATATATAATTAAATAACAATAATTAACTCACATTAAATCAATCCAAAAAATTATAAATACTAATTCACTATTGTTGATCGAAATAAAATTATAATCTTCGAGTTTCACCTTTAGTTCTAACTAGGATTTTATCTGACAAGCTCCATAAGCGAGTCTATCATAATTATTGAATAAAATACCTAGAAAATTAAACTAAAAGAAATTAAAAAGAGATTAAAGAGGAAAATGGATTAGAGAGGAAGATTAGAGAAGAAGAAAAAGAAAAAAAATAATTAGAAGTGTAAAAAAATAAGTAATATTAAGAGAATAGAGAAAAATAGAAATCAATTAAAATAGAAGGTGCGAGATATGTGATAAGAAAGAATTTAATATTTGGAGGAAAGATAGAGAGAAATAGAAATAAGAAAAATATGGAGAGATGTATGAGATCTTTTAAAATGAGACAAAATATGAGAGAATTTTATTATTTTACGTAAGAGAATATGTAGAGATTTTCATTTTTTCGAAATTTTTTTTTTATTTCTTTAGCCCTTTTTTTAACTTGTCTCATAATTGCTCATCCATCCTTTTGCATGTTTTATTCACTAAAAATCCATCTTTAACCTTTTTTTCCTCTCATTTTGAACTTCCAAGACTTCAAGAAAGAAAATTCAATTAATTAGGCCATATTAATTAATTACCACAAATTATGGTTAAATATAATCAATTTGCACAATTATCAATCATCTTCACCATTGTAAAATGACCACAATGCCCTCATCGTCTTCATCATCACCACCATCGCCTTCAAATATTTATGTCAATATTGATGATGATGAGGGCATTATTGTCATTTTAGATGGTGATGATGATAATTATGATAATGGTATTAAGATCATTTTTCATTAGTTCATAAAAAAAGACTAAAGTCAAAGGGTCATGCATCAATCTAAAACATAAAAAGGCATCTCAAATATTTACAAAGTTCGAGATGCATAGTTCTAATATGAAAAGAGATGAGGAACGAAGTGTTAATAGGAGCATGAAACTAGCATTCCTCTAAGTATTTTTATTGAAGGATGAGTTACCAAAACATGTAGTGAAATCATCTCATTTATTGGAGACAATAAACATTCTAGACTATTTTACAAAGTTAGTAAAAAGCATTTTTGATAAATAGTTCTAAGAGAAAATTACTTAAAAGACCCTAATAGAGGGACTTCTTTTTCAATAGTCTATAAGTTTTGGATGGTATCTTAATAGTCCATCTAATAAAGACTCGTGTTGGAGTAACATTGTTGGGGACCTCATAGGGGACATTACTGTCGTGGATGTGTGTCAGAACCATAAATGCTTGTCATTGAGATACGAGTGAGAAGCATCTCGATGCAAGTGAGAATCATCTATGGTTCAGTGCACAACAATGTCCCCCACAATGTCAATTTAAATGTTACTTCAGCATTTTTCTTTAGTAAATTTTTATTTTCTTAATAGTCTTGAAGCACATATTACATTATAATGTTTTTGAAATACCCAAACTACCATTTTTTCATCTTCTTCCCATAATATGATTTTTCAACACCAATTGTGATCATTTTGGACGACATTTGGTCGTGAATGATAAATAAACAATGATATACTCTTAATTTTGAGCTAGAAATTTTAAGGTTTCAATTGATATAATGAAGTATGATTTCAATTGGTAGAAGAAGAAGACGCATTTCAAATCGGTTCACAGGGGCAAAGTCAGGATTTTACCCATGTGTGGGGGCAACCAAGAGTAGAAATTTTTTTTGTAAGAACAATTAAGGGTGAAAAAAATATTTGTGGGAAGGATTAAAAATGGGAAAAAAAAAATATGTGGACAATTTTGATAGATTTTTTTTATCTATCATTAAAATCTATCACAATATCTCACTATCCATAGACTTTGAAAATTCTTGTAAGGGAAAATGCCCCAATCCTCCCCCCAATCCCCAATTGTAAATCCACCTGTCATGGATATCTTTTCCTCTTTAAATCGGTATGTTTAGATGTGTATATTGAGAATTTAAAATAAAAAAGGTAAAATAGTAAATGCCATTTACATTTTAAGGTGGGTAAGTAAAGTACTTTTGGTGTGTGTGCAGCAAATAGACGCCCCCTTTTTCTAAAGCAAATAAGAGAAGCCAACCACACCACATTCACACATTGTGGGGTCGGGCTTAAAAAGTTTGAATAAGACAAGCCAACTTCTATCATTAAATTCAACTAATGCACGTGATTTTCTGTACGAAGCTGACGTGGCAAGAGCATGTTTCATGTGTACTCAAGAAAAAGATTTACGGTTCTATGCCCGCCATATCATTTGCTTATCCCAAACTGTGTGCAGGACTTGTTAATACGTGTTTTATATGCACACGTTAATGCAATAAATATACATTGTGAAAATTGCATTTGGAGGGTATTTTAGTAAAATAAAAAATTTAAGGGGCATTTTCCTCGTTTTTAGATAGAAGGTAGTCGAAATAAGAATGCAGTATAGAGAACCATTGATTGTCCTCGATTGTATACTTCACATCTCGAGAAAATATATATGATTTTGTGCACACTCTAATGCATGCATGTGTCATTTCAAGTCGAGCATTTTTTCTTATAAATACGGACCTTAGTATGCTTGATTGAATCAATATCAATCTTTCACTTAACTTAGCCATTTTCATCTATATCGTGGTTATGGAGATGAACAAAATTGAACCAACGTGGGAAGAATTGCTAGGGAGCAAAAATTGGGAAGGTTTGCTAGAACCTCTAAACCTAAAACTTCGGCAACTCATCCTTCAATGTGGTGACTTCTGCCAGGCAAACGGCGATCCATTCATTAGCGATGAAAGCTCCCAATACTTTGGCAAATGCCGCCATTCCAAGAAATCACTTTTGCATAAGGTTCATTTCCAATTAGCATCAGACTACTTCGTCGATACGTTCCTTTATGCCGTGGTCGTGATCGAAAATGGCGATTCCGAAGTCAATTGGTTTGGATTTATCGCTGTCACATCCGATGAAGTAAGTCAAATCTCTGGGAGACGTGAAATATATGTCACATGGCGTGGTACTAGGACATCTCTTGAATGTAAAAAGGTCTTCGAACTAGAGCATGTTTCGATAAATGATATTTTGAACCCAGACGACATCGATGATGATACCTTGAAGGTCACGAAGGGTTGGTTCAGCATTTACACTTCCGATAACCCAAAACCGACTAGCACCATACCTAGCGCGAGAACCCAACTTCAAACAAAGATCAAAGAATTGGTGGAAC
>NW_028236907.1:0-32500 GCF_017979445.1 Akebia trifoliata
ACATTGCCTCTGGTTTTTGGCTTGGGCCAAAAAAGAAATTTTTTTTTTTCATTTGTTTGATGATACGCATGCTTAAAATGACATAATCGGAGAAATAAAGTGAAAATCGGATTTTTTTGTTTTTTTTTTTTTCAAGCGAGTAAATAAATAAAGGAAACCTACCTAAAAAATAAATACAACAAACACAACAAGTATTGTTAGCTTACAAAAATAACAAATAAAAATAAAAATTGAAACCTTTCATTTTTTACCAAAATAACCGAGTTGACACGAGGGTGGAGCCTTTACTCCCCAGTGGAGTCGCCAAGCTGTAGACACGGATTTCGTCATTACGACTGTCACATCTACTATGATTTGGAGTCGTCACCATTCATATTGTAAGTGGGTGTGAATGGTCACCCGATGTGCATTTTTTAAAAAAGTGACATTTTGGCATTTTAGTAACTCACGTGGATAAGGTACGGATCAAACCTTAAGATCCGGGGTAAGCGGCTCGGTTGGAGAAAAGGGAAGGTGTTAGGCACCCTTTTCTCCCCACTAAATAGTGGTAACCTCAACTCAACTCGGTCATTTGATTAAAAAAAATACGAAAAACGATGTGCCACGTGTTGTGCATTTGTACCCTAGATAGGGGTTCATTTTCAGCTTGATCATAGGGTCATTCCATTGATAGAAATGACCTTTATAGACCTTTAGCCTTGGGGTCCATTCATCCTAAAAAATAAAATGAAAGGGAGAGGGGTGATAGAAGAGGGAGGAGGAGAGGGTGTAGAAGAGAAGGGGGGGTTGCTTGAACCCACCTTGTATCTTCTTTCTTCTTTCTTCTTCTTCTTTGAGTCTTCTTGAGTCCTTAGTATTTTAAGCAAATACAACTTTTTGTATGGTTGAAGGATAGAGAGAGATGAGAGAGAGATGAGTGTAGTAGGTAGTTTTTTTTTTTGTGAGACTTGAGGAGATTAGTGAGAGAGAAGTGGTAATCTTGGTGAGATTGGTGATGGTTGTTAGTAGAGAGAGTGTTGGGGAGAAGTTTTGTAATGAGAAGTTGGGGGCCATTTTTGGGAAGAGGAGGAGGGTATTTATAGATGTTGAGGAGTTATTTTAGGGATATAATGGGGTGAAGTGAAGAAAAAGGGTAGAATGGTTATGAGTTTGAGAGAGAAGTGAGTGTAATTTAGAGGAGATTGGAGGGTATTTAGGGAAGGGGGGTTAAATGGGTGAGTTTTGACCCAAATGGTTTGGATCCTACCCAACCCATTTGGGTGGAGTGTTTGGTGAGGTGAGTTTAAGATGGTGGTTGTGATTAAATGGTATTTGATTTAAGAGAATGGAGGATTTAAAGAGGTGGTTGATGATATTTTGGGAGGGTGAAGGAGATGATGCCATGTGTTAAAGTGGGTGGAAATGAAGGGTTGGGATAGGGATGAGGTGTTTGACTTGAGAGGATGGTGTAGGTTTAGGTTGTAGATATAGTTTTGTAGGGAATGATGAGGGTAGATTAGGGGAGGTATAGGTTAGGGTGTGGGTAGATGTGTTTGATTTGAGAGAAAAGGTGATGGGTTGATGTGTGGGTAGATGGGATTTAAAGCAAATTAATGGGGGTAGGTAGTTGGGTGAGGGAGGTGAGATGGGGTGATGACATGTGTCATCTTTTGATGATAAAAGAGTGATTGGTTGATGTGGGTTGTGGTTTATGGGTTAGGGTTGTGGGTTGGATAATGAATTGGATATGGTTAATGATTTGTGGGCTTTGTAGTGTTGGGCTTGGGTTTTAGAAATGGTTTTGGGTTTTAGGGTTTGGTTGAGGGTTATTTTGGAATGGGTTTTTGAGGGTATAGGTTGGTTTTAGATTTTAGGTGATGTGGGATTGATTTTAGGCTAAGGGTAAGATGAGAAATCGATTTAGGAAAGTGTTGAGGGCTCATGGGCCTTAGGTGGGCCTATGGTTTTTTGCGGATTCGGAGGCGGAGCGGTGGTAGTAGAGCGGGGTAGGCATCCCAAGTCTCACATTTTTAATTTTTTAATTTTTTTAGATTTTTGCAATCATTAGTTTGATCAAAAATGCCACGTGTTGGCGAATCGGGCTTTTTAGGCCCGTTGGTGAAATTTATCGAAAATTTGGCGTTTTTTATTTTGGAAGCGGAGCGGTGAATATTGGGAAGACGTAAGGTAGGCCGAGTCCTTTTGGTAGGTCTCCTAAACCATTGAGAGGTCTTAGGGGCCTCGGGTTGGTAAAAATGTCACTTTTCAATGACTTGGGCCTTTAAGGCCCGTTGTCCATTTATTTAGAAAATCGATATTTTTGGGCCCTTTCGAGAAGTGGCCCGTTCAAATTGAGGTGTCTACAATAGGAAAATGATTCGACCAAAGGAGGCCTACTTTTGTGAATGCTGCTTAACTCTGTCAAAGTTTTAGGAATTCGATATCTGGATTACTCTGTCAACTAAGATTTCCTTTTGGAGAATGACTATTCTTCAGTCTTCTTCTGAGAAAGAGTATCTTCAGTCTTCTTCTACGGAGTTGAGTAGACTGAGTTCTTTGTATTTGACATTGACTCGTTCACTATTTCCAAACTTCAAAAGAAATCTCATATTCTTTTTGAATGAGAACTTTCTTCACTTGAGTGAAAAACATGGTAGATCCACTTGTAAGTCTTAGGATCTTTGTTGATGCTTTCAGCTATATCATCTTTGACGATAATCTTTGACTTTAAAATCATTCTTGACTTGATCTATGTTTTTGTGTAATTCATCCATATATCCTTATGAGATCATGCAAGAAATATTGTTGAATTTCTCAAGTAAGTTTACTATTCTCTCATGTTCTCTTGAGGATAATGTATCACCAATTTGTACTTCTTGAGTGTACTATTTAATTCCAATATTTATTAAGTTCAGTTAGTGAGCTTTAAGTCATTTCTCATTTTAGATTTTATGTTCACATCATTATTGCACACAAGATAATCAAAAGCTTCTTTATTTATTGGAATTGAAAAAACATAGACTGACAAACTCGACTAAAATTTGAAAGTTGAAGAAAGGCTAACGTAACTGAGACAACTAACTGGATCTAAAGACTGACAAAAACTGGATTGAAACTCAAAGAAAACTCAGGGACAATTATCTACAAAGAGAGAAGGTCCTTCTGGGTGGATGGACTACTTATACTTGACATTGGTACTTGGACTAGACGATTCTTTTGAATGACCAAAATGACACAGATGAGGGTTTAGAACGTTTAGGGACACCTAAGATTAACCATCGATTCTGAAGGTTTGACTCTTATCCACATGATTAAAGTTTCGATATAGAATAGCCCAAGTCCGGTGGAAAATATCAAATCCAAATGCACCATAAGTCTATAGTGACCAAGAAAGTGAGAAAGGTTAGATGCGGGTCTACCCCTGATTGGGATTGAACCTTTGATCAGATAAATTAATTGATCTTAAGATCGAATCTTTCTAGATAAAGTGGTCTGGATCTTTAAAAGTGAAACCAATTAGTCCAACTGATTTGGTATTGATCAGTTTGATCCATTTGTCCATTGGGTCAACTGGTTTAAGTGGTTCAAATTAATCAGTACATTTCACCGATTGAGTAGGACCGATACTGCGGGTTTTGTTTGATTATTCTGGATCGGTATGCCCACCTACCTGTTGGTTGGATTGAATAAAACAACCCAGGAACACCCATAGTCAATTCGGGTCGTGACCTATAGGAAGGCTTCTAGACTCTAGGTTTACTACGTGCAATGCATTTTTATCTAGCCACCCTTACCCAAACACACCTATATACCTTTCGATACGTGGTGACTTGGTTTGATATACCGTATAGGTGATAATCTAAAACCTCAATTCACTTCTCTGAAGCCAAAAATAGCCAGTTCGATCTCCAGTTGAGAGGTGGCGCACAATGCTGAGCAAGGGCCCACTTAAATACCTCTCGTCTAGAATAGACGTAGTCTATCCCCCTCGTACAGTAGGGTACAGCGGGGCAAGATCTTGCTTAGGCACCGGTTTTGACCAAAAAGTACAATTGATATACTTAGACTATCTTTTATACCTACAGGTACGAGTCAAGAGTTGTAGCTTTCATAAATGGTTTGGCATCCCACGAGGGGACCAACCACGTACTAGTACTACGTTGGCAATCGGGACATGTGACTGTGTGGCTTACAATAGGTCAAAGGCTCAGGTCGCTCCAGCCTGGGTGCATCAACATATTTCTCAGAATCACCTGATCAGATGGTATTGATGCCCCCAGTTTGATATACCCTAAGGTACGTGACTGGAGTTGTGGATTTCATGAATGACGTCGCATCTCCGAAAAGACCGGGCCACGTACTAGTGCCACGTTGGCTAAATGGGACGTGTAAGTGAGTAAAACAGTAAACGTGCATGTGGTGTGTGCAAAACAGGGTGGGGTGTGCCCGGGACCTTTTTCAAACAAATGGGCCCATGGATCCAATCAAACCAATCATACATTTAATCAAAACCAAAATCATTCAAATCATATGAACATTCAATTAAGATCACATTATTCCCATCACATAAGCACATTAACATTACGATCAACATCAATCATGTATTTCAAGCAAGATCATGGTAAATTAATCAATAAATATGACATATGATAATGATCAAACAAACATTGCAATAGGCATAATTTTTATAATTTTTAAGGTCCAATCAATGATCACTTTTGGGTGATCCAAAATAAATCGAGATTCCAATAGGTGTTACATTGATGATAGAATGACAATGGTTGAGATGAGTTCACTCTCAAGAACATTAATTGTGCCAACATTAGATAAATTCAGATTTTCTGTGAATTAGGAAACAATCTGAACTTGCATCGATGATATCTAAGGCTCCCGATAACGAAATCGAGTGAACTCAAGTTCTAAATTAATCTACTCGATGAGATCTACATTTTATTAATAGGTGTCCAGACTTAGTTCTCACCAGAATATTCTGTAAAAACGTTTTTAACGTTGCTGTCCCAACTTTCATTCAGAAATAATTCCAGATTTACAGATTGAACTTGCATCGATGATATCTAAGGCTTCCGGTAACGAAATTGAGTGAACTCAGATTCTAAATTAATCTACTCAACGAGATCTATGTTTTATTAAAGGCTCCCAGACTTAATTCTCAATAGAATATTCTCTAAAAAAGTTTTAACATTGTTGTCTCAACTTTCATTCAGAAATAATTCCAGATTTACAGATTGAACTTGCATCGATGATATCTAAGGCTTCCGATAACGAAATTGAGTGAACTCAGATTCTAAATTTATCTAGTCGACGAGATCTATGTTTTATTAATAGGCTCCCAGACTTAATTCTCACTACTAGAATATTCTCTAAAAACGTTTTAATATTTCTGTCCAACCTTCATCATTCCATCATTTTCATAGGTTAATTTGAATCTTTCATTATTTAGGGGTCATCAAAAAGTGATCCTTAATTGGAAAAAAAAATGCAATACCCAAAATCATCTACAATCAAGATAAAAAAATAAATAAAGAGAAAAAATAAATAAAATAAATCCAACTAAATAAAAAAAAACTAGGTCATCTTGGCAATGCTCCCATACTTGGGGTTTTTCAAGTTTGATCCTCAATAGTCCCCAGTGGAGTCGCCACTGAAAGCGCCCTCGATCCGCGGGGTGCGCGGATCCGCTTTTGACCCTTAAGGTTTGGGAGTCGCCACCTAGTTATTGTGGTCTAGGAACCAAACTGACTCTAACATGGATAAAAAGAACTAATCTACCATAAAAAAAAATCTGAATTCGGGGATCAAGTTACGGGGTTGGAAGGTGTTAGGCACCAACCCCGCCCGGTCAAAGCCGGTCTCTACTAACTTCCCAAGTAAATTACATTGCTAAAACCTAGATAAAAATAAATAAAAATAAAAACTTACCTTTCCGATAGCAAGGACTTTGTTCCCTCAGATCTGACAAAAGAGCTCCTTGTACCGTACTCCCTTGCTTCGTTCTGTCTCCGGATTTGATTTCGGATCTCCGAGACAAGGTATCTTCTTATTTTTGAATCTGAACTCTTCAAGTTCGTTGCGGATTTGGGGGTGTTTTTGGAGGGCTTTTAGGTGTTTTCTAGACTAAAATTGAAGGAGGGATGTTAGGTAAGGAGTTGGGACTCTAAAACTAAGGTTTATGGGGGGCTAGAGGAGCTTCTAGACCTACTTCTCTTAGGGTTTATGATTTTATACGAAAATAGGGTGTGAGCACCTCTATTTATAGATGTTTTTAGGGGTTGATTTGGATAGAGTTAGTGTTTAATTAGTTGTGTTTTAGTTAGACTTATTTTAGGTAAAATTGTGTTTTAATTAAAATGTTTTAGGTAGAATTGTTTTTAAGTTAGAACTCTATTAGATAGAGTTATTATGAATTAGAATTCTATTATGACTTTTGGTCTTATTTAATTGACTTTTAATGTTTTGACTTTAGTCTTAATTGATTGACTTTTAATATCTTGACTTCAGTCTTGCTTAATTGACTTTAATTTTGACTTCAGTCTCACTTAATTAACTTTAATACCTTGACTTCAGTCTTGCTTGATTGACTTTAAATTTTTGAAGAACCCCCCTCTAAAATATCTTTAATTCTTTGGACCCCCAAATGGAGGGGTCCTTAAAGAAATATCTCACGAACCCTCAACAATTTTGCTTGAGAGCCCGATTGATCGATTTCTTTGGTTCAAAATTAAATTAATTTAATCAATGTTTCACCTTTAATTATTTAATATTTTATTTATTAATTTCGAATTTTTTAATTATGAAAATTATGAAATTACCGTTTTGCCCCCGGAGAGGACTTTTCACGTTTCAAGTCGGTTTTTTAATGTTCTAGGATGTTTTAGAATCGGTTTTTCGTAAGGAATTCAATGAGAATGTTGGTTTTGTCATTTATGAAAATTTTTATGTGAAATGATTGTGAACTTTATGAGGGGTATTTTTGTAATTTTGTCAAATTATGTTAAAATTGGTGAAATGATTTATTTGGTTTCGATTTATTATTTTATGTGTTTGAATGGGTTTTCCTAAACATAATGTAGGCTCTAGGGTTGTTTTGAGGTTAGGGGTATTTTGGTAATTCGGTCAATTTTTAGTGATTTTTATCGTGAAGCTTCTTTTTGGTCTGCAAGATGACGATTTCTATGTTTCTGGAGTTGTATTTTCCTAGCGTAGCGTGGTTTCTAAGGTTTTGTTAGTTTGAGATACCTCATCCGGATTTCTGAAACACATCTGGTAACAAAATAAAGCAATGGAATACACATTCATCATTGGGAATCATTGCGATCGGGTTGACGAGTTGATTAATCAGGCGGATGCAAAAATGGGGTGTCTACAGGAACCAAGAAGTTATCGTTCGAATATTTGAGATCATCAAGAAGAAAGAGAAACTCGTTAAGTTGAAAACATGAAAAGGTTACTTAGGCAAAAGTTAGGACTTAACCATAAATAAATAAAAAAGAGAACATGCTAGGTTGAAAATCTAAAAAAGCTACCTAAGTAAAAATCGAGGCATCATGAGAAAAAGAAAAACAAAATTCGCTAGATTAAAAACCTGAAGACACACTCTAGGCAAAAATTAGGTTACCAAAAAAAGGGAAGAAAAATCCCATTAAGAAAAAAAATTTAAAAGGAAGCTTATGCAGAAATAAGAAATGTAGAATCATTCAAGTCACAACATTCATTTTTTAGCCAAGAGTTCACATCCAACGAAGACAATGTTGAAGTCAAAGCAACTTAGAAGCCGTCTTGAACATTGTAAGATCTTTAAGAATATGTTTACTTATCCAACTGTTCGCTAATGGAAGATGTAGAATCATCGACCACCTTAAAGAGAAAGAGTTTTTATTTTAAAATTTATCAAGATTTTAAATTTAGCTTACACATTTCTCAAAAGAAATTCAAAAGAAACTGATCAATTCCTTATTGCATATATGATAATCTTAAGAGTTTTGAAAATTTAAAGGAATATCGATTCTTCTGTCTATCATGTATCAGAGTCCATAGTTTTTTGTCCATATTTTTCAAATGCAATCCATTCCATAGTCAAGTTCTAATTAAAAGCCAACCTTGAAACTAAGGGCATTTTTGAAAAGTATTATGATTCCAAAGTTTTCATTCTTAATCACATGATAAAAAAAAAATCTTACCCAAAAGTCTATAAGTCCAGTAAAGTCCAATTATAATTTTGAATCCATATACATAAGAAGCTAATAAAGACCCAATCTCTCAATCTTTGAGCTCGATAACACTAAGTCTTCAACTAATACAAGCCTGAGAAGCATGACTCTAATAAGTTTGAGTCCGAGAAACGAGACTCCAACTTTTTTTGAATCATAGAATGACTTAAAGTAGGATTTTACAAACCTTAGCCTAAGAAATGTAGCTCCAATAAGTTCAAGTCCGAGAAATGAGACTCCAACTTTAATAGAATTTTTTAAGTTCCTACAAACCTCAGTCTGATAAATGTTGATCTAATAAGGTTGAGTCCGATAAATGAGGCTCAAACTTTTTCTAACTCTAAAAAAGAATTTCAAGAAAGATTTTATGAAGTTCCTACATTATCTGATTTTGATAATATTATGACTCTAATTATCTCGTTGTTCAAACTTGCCATATTTCAATATCATATGATTGCTTTCATTGCGTATGTGCATTTTAATTTGAATCATCATCGTCAACGAGAGAAGATCTCTAGGACATGAGATTTGTTGTTGTTGAAAAGAGTTTATTCTCAATGATTTAATGGACTACTCTGTAAGTATCATACCATTGCACACACGTGCACTTTTGCACAAGTCGAGGAGAATTTTCTAAAATTTGAGGATATGACATTTTTAGTCTAGGGAGAACTTACTTTCAAAGATCTGGATGCCTCAACGAACTACCAAATCAGGCTGTAAAAATTAAATATCATTAACTTTGGCATTCGGATGTCGTACTATCTACCAAAGTAGATTTGCCATCTAGTTTGCTTCCATCCTCTGTAAAAGAGGGACATCTGTAGACACCCGATTTTTACATCTACCTGGCTTGGTGACCTGTCACCCACTGCTGTGGATTCCTAATGATGAGCGCTATGAACTTGAAAGCTTGCGAGAAGCCTTCTTCCAATTCCCTATATCTTCTAATTACACCCTCTTCTTTCTTTTTACCACGCGACATAAAATTACGCACATTTAGGATTACTACACCTTACACCCGATTTAGCAAGTACGTATGTTTAGATTTACTACATATTTCGATAATTATGTTGCGACGTTAGGCAAATGTAACCTCGAGACTTAGAAATAATCACGTTGGGACTGAAAGAAATCTCCCACCAAAATTCGTAAAAATCATCAAAATGATGAAAATACCCCTCATAAATTTTGGACATTCAAAAAATCTCGAAAATACCTTCATTGCATTGAGAATGTGATTTTGAGTCTAATGAGACTCAAATTGGAGAAGACAAAGAAATTCATGAAAAATCGCAAAATGACTGAAATGCCCCTCAATGCCCGACTTTTACAAAGAAACCTTGATGCTTAGGACAACGTAATTAAAGAATTAAACAAGTTGGAAAAACCCTGGACTAATCAAAATTAAACTAAAATTTAAAATTAAAACAACCAATTAAAATTTACAATCAAATAAAAAATTCAAATTGAAAATAACCGTTAAACTAAAATTAAAATTTAATCGACAATTTAAAATTTAAGATCAACTTAAAATTCAAATTAAATCAAAAATCATTGTAAAAATAAAATGAAATCAATGAATCCAATTAAATTAAAAATAAACTTTAATCGATCACTCAAAATGAAATCAAAATTTAACTGACGAATCAAATAGAAATTAAGATTTAATCGACTAATCAAGTTTATTTAAAACACAATCAACCTATAGAATTAAAATCTTAAATCGAAAATGTAGACACCCCATTTTTGCATATGCCTAATTCGACAATTCGTCACCCGATTACCGTGAATTCCTAATGATGATAGTAAAGAACTCGAAGGCTTGTGAGTACTGTCCCTAATTTCTTCTATTTCCAATCTTTTCATCTCCCCTACTCGTTACGACTCGACATAGAAATTTACGCACGCTTATGATCGCTACACCTTACACTCGACTTTGTAAGCACGTACGCCTTAGGAAAATACAACTTTGAAACATAGAAATAATCACGTCAGGACTGAAAGAAACTTCACGCTAAAATTCGTAAAAATCTGCAAAAATCGATAAAATGACGAAAATACCCCTCATAAATTTCGAACCTCCGAAAGACTTCGAAAATACCTCCATTGTACTCAGAACATGATTTCGAGTCTAACGAAACCCAAATCGATGAAAATAGAGAAATTTAGGAAAAAGCATAAAAATGACCTAAATGCCCCTCAACCTCCAAACTCAACTTAGAGATCTCGATCCTTAGGAAAATGTAATAAAAATCGAAATCAAATTTAAAATCTAATTTAATAAAAATTAAAATCAAATTAAAAATTAAAAATTAAAATTAAAATCAAGTAACAATTAAAAATAAAATCAAACAACCGATCAAATTAAAATCAAAATGCAATCAATAAATTAAATCCAAATCGAAATCAAGATAAAATCGACGAACGAATTAAAATTGAAATCGAACTCTCACCGACCAATTAAATTAAAAGTAAAAATCAACCACAAATTCAAATCGATCGACAAAACTAATAAATCAAGTGGTCGATTAAAACTCAAACTAAAAACTGAAATCAAATTTAAACCAATAAAATTTAAAACAAATTTTTTAAATCAAAGCAACCAAAAATTTCAATTAACCAATCATCAAAATTAAACTCAAATCTAATCAAAAAATTTAAAATCCAAAATTAATCCATTCCAAAATCAAGCTCGATCGATAAAATCAAATTGAAATAAAAATTTAATTGAATAATTAAAATTAAAATTTGAAATAAAACACAAATTCAAATTTAAACAAAAAGGAAAATTTTAAACGTCAAATTAAAATTTAAAGCAAAATGTTGATTCAAAACTATAACCCAAAACAAAAAAATAATCAATCAATCATGATTCACCAACGAGTGACCATTAGTGCGAGTAGCGTTGGATCACTTTCCCATTCTCTCCCAAGAAAAAAGGAAAGTGAAACGTGTTAATTGAAACAAAAGGAGAAGGAAAATCAAAAGAAGTAGAAAGAGAATGAAACGAAAATAGAAACTTGGTTTCTATTTAAAGAGAGAACATTTTCTCTCTTCGGGGGCCAGCACGTCTTCTTCTCTAACACCAAGGGGGCTGGAAATTCTCTTAGGGAGGTCTCCCTGCTGATCTTCTCTCCACGAACATCTCTTCTTCTCTCCTTCGACTCTCTCTCGGCTCTCTCTTTCTGCACTCTCATCTTTCTATACTCTCTTCTCCCTCTCCATGTCTTCTTCTCCATTGGACTGCTGTACCTTCAACAGCCCAGCAACACTGCCCTATTCCCTTCAACACATCCTCAACACAACTCTCCTCTCTTCTTCCTTATAACTCTACTACAGTAGCACTCCATAGCTCTACATCTTCCCTTCCCCACACTCTCTCTCTGTTCTCTCCTTTACAGCCATATTCTGCCCTTCCACTAGACCTGGACTCCATTAAACCTGCATTCACGTCCTTCACCTCTCTCACACCTCAGCTCTTTCCCCTTCTTCTTCTTTGGCCGAACCTGCAACATAGCCTGCAGCATACCTCTCTACTGTATTCTACTCATTGCAATACCTATAACGTCCAACAACTTCCCCCTTTCTCTCTCCGTAAAACGCATCTCTTTCTACTTCCAATAGCCCCATTGCATTCACGTTGTAGACCAACATCCCCTTCAACCATTACCTCTTTTGCACATAGCACAATCGCTTATCTGTTTGGACTTTTTAAGTTGCCGCTACAGTATTGTTATAGTGCATATCAGAGCGTCTGTCTCTCTGTCTTCATCTCCCGACAGCGGATGCTCATGAGCCTCTGGGTCCTGTCTGAAGGAATCGGCCCTCGTCATCTGTCTCTATAGGTAAGTTTTATTTTTTTAATTTTTAATTTGTACTTTTATTTTTATATTAATAGGATTAGTAGATTTTTTTTATGCCTTTTGCTATTTTCTTCTTTTTCTATATATCATAGGGTAGGAGAATATTTAGTTTACATTTTTATTCATTATTTGTGCATATTCGTAGGATTAGAAGAGTTTTTTTTTTTAAATTTCTCTATGTTTTTTATTTTTGTGTCTCAATAGGGTTAGGAAAATATTTTTTTTTTATATATACTTGTCTATGATTTTTTTATTCGTCTTGGCATATTGATGAGGACAATATATATATTTAAAGGTTTTTTTAGGCTTTATTCATTTTTGTATGTTAATAGGGTTAGGGGTTTCTTTATATTATTTTATTTATTTTCATATTATTAGGGAAGAAGAATGTTTGGGTTTTATGCTTCTTTTTTGTTCATTTTTATTTTCTTTATGTTTTATTCTTATTTTTTGGTTTTTATTTGTATTCTTTGCATGTTAGTAGGATTAGGATGATATTTTATTTATATATATATTTTTTGTGTTTTTTTGCATATTGATAGGATTAGGAAAATGTTGTTTTGCTATTTTAATTTTATTTTTTATGCATTTTTTATAAACTTGTGATGACATGATCCTTATATTTAAGCATGATGGTTCTATACTTTTACAATGAGTTTGGGATGATTTTTTTAGCATGACGAGTGTGCATGTCATTGAATGATAAATGTTGCTGAAAAATTGAGATAGGTCATTGCATGATAGTTGCTTTGGAAAAATTGATGGTCCTAGATGCTTGTCCCCGTTTGAGTTGATTTGAGAATAATTTGAGTTTGAAAATTTTGTATGCATTGGTATTTGTCGATCTCCAATATTTTGTATGCATTGGTACTTGTTGACCTACAATTTGATAAGCATGGTATTGTGAACTTTTTTCTTGTTATTTCATAAATTTCCAAATTGGTGATCCTTGGTAAATCCACATTTTTTTAATTCGGAAACTCCCATTCATAATTTCATTTTGAAAATTGATATTTGGAATTTTTTGATATGGAAATTATACAATTTTCTATTTAAGGAAGGAATATATTTATAAATTTATACTTTAGGAATTTCACATTTTAGCAATTTCTAATTTAGATGATTTTGTAATTTCCTATTTAGAAAGTTCGTGGATTTAGAAGTTTCTAACTCAAAAGTGTGATATCTTTGGAAAACTTCTATTTTGGGAAAGTTCCATTTTTAAAAATTCTAATTTGGGAATTCAACATATATTTTTGGATATTAATTTGGGGAAATTCGGATTCGCAATTAGAAAATCCTAAGTTCTAATTTGGCAGTTTCTACTTTGGACGGTTCAGAAAATACTTGCATGTAGAATTCATTAATTGATTTCAAATCATGGAGCTAACTATGGCTTTTTCAAATCCTTCCATATTTTATGAAATTCAAAGAATGATAATGTAATAATTGGGACAATTTTAGCCATAGGATTTGTTTGGCAAACCTAACATAAATTGATGATGATGATTGGATCGTGACCTTGACTATAGTCTTTGTATGTTGACCATAGGATGATTTTGGATCATAGTAGAGACCGATCATTTTGATCGGGCGGGTTCGGTGCCTAACACCTTCCAAAACCCGTAATCTGACCCCTTACCCATATCTTTGATCCGCGGACCGATCCATATCCGTTTGGAGTTATTTATGGTTCCTAGACCTAAACTAGGTGGCGACTCCCATTTCTCAAAAGTCTCCTATTTATAAATCGGACCCTTATCCACTATTGAGTGAAGAAGGGTCGAGGTGATTTCAGTGGCGACTCCACTGGGGATTTTAGGGTCAAACTTGACCCGATTCAAGACTATCCTTAGGTTGTCCTTTTGCTCGAGTCA
Organism: Akebia trifoliata; assembly: GCF_017979445.1. NCBI lineage: Eukaryota > Viridiplantae > Streptophyta > Magnoliopsida > Ranunculales > Lardizabalaceae > Akebia > Akebia trifoliata. Next base: position 13,951 of record NW_028236907.1, read on the forward strand.
ACCCAGTTGACTCAATGAGACTCTCAGATTAGGTTAGATTTTGTCATTTTTTTCATTGGGTTGTGATTGGATGTAATCAATTATTGTATTCATTGTGATTGGTTTAATGATGGGATGTATGTGGCTTGTATGATTGGATATTCGCGAAAACGCCCCAGGCGCACTTTGTCCCTTTGCACACACTCACGACCATGCATATATATATGTTTGCATCATTACATGTCCTTATAAACCCCCGTAGCCGGATCTAAGCTATCCTGGTCCTTCGGGACACAAGGGATGACCGTGAACGCTACAACTTCAGTACAGTACCTTCGGGTATATCAAACTAGAGCACCACGTACTGCTTGACCAAGTAAAACTAGGATAGTATATCGGTGTTTCGGGCTGAAGTGACCTAAGCTTTGTCCTAACCTAGCCTCAATCATATAGTGAGCTTAGAACCTTGAACCTAAGTACGGTCCCACTAGGCCACAACTCGAATCGATCAATAGTGCTCTCGGGTTGCTTTACTTAATTTAACCAAAAGATAAGAGGGTGGATCGGTCTACACCACTCAAATTGAATCTGCAATACTGGTCCAACCCAATAAATGTAATTGATGAGACATACCGATCAATGTCAAGTTAAACCAGTTAGCCCAATTGGTAAACGAATCTTATGGATCAAGACGTGGACCGGTTGGACTAATTGGCTTAAAAATAGTACATGAAATGATTCAAGTAGAATATTCGAATCCATTGGGTCAAACCGGCCTATATTCAAATTGGTATATAGTTCCAATCATTTTTATTGGCCAATTTAATTCAATGGACTATATATTTTATAATCAACAAGATCGAGATTAGTAAAAAGTCATATTAAGGGATGTATCGATTGATACAATCTGGATCTTATTTTTTGAAGGTCGTGCAATCCTTAATTATGATTCAAAATTTTCTAAGATTCTTGATCAATCAACAAATCATCTTCATGTAATCCCTTGCTCGGAATGTTTCATCGGTTAGAGACTTTGAATCTAGGGGGTTAATTTAATAAACGCTATCAAGAGGGACGTTTAGTTCTAATTGTTAAAACCTACCATCGGGTCTTCAACAAATAATCTACCTTTGATGGGGTTTCAGAATATCATTGCTCCTAAGCTTAAGCGTCCACCACCTAGTTGGAGTCGAAAGTCAGGTCGTTTGGGACGAACATCAGTACCAAGTGAACCATTAGAAATGGCCTCTGAATCTGAACTCGCGAAGATTCGTAAAATCTTGGTAGTTTTTGCAATGGATATAAACAGCATTAAGAGCAAGGTAGAAGTACTAGAACAGATCTCTGAATCAACAAGAAATCCCCTGATGATCAAAGGGGCAAATGATCGGAAGGAAGCACAGCTAGAAATCTAGAAGATGTCTTCGAGCTCGATGGGAATGAAGAACACTTTAACAAAAATCCAATGCTAGCTAATAGAATGACTCAGTTGGAAACGACTTTGAAAAACATCAAAGGGATTGATGAAATCACAATAAGCATTGAGGCTCTAAATCAAATTTCTAGAATCCGTCTGCTTGAAAAGTTCGTAATGCCAGAAATGGAAAAATTCAGTGGAGTGGGTTGTGCAAAAATGCATCTCAAGGTATATGTCACCAATATGCGCAATCTGGGCTTAACTGATGACCATATGACATTATTATTCCAACGTACTCTATCGGGATCAGCACTACGATGGTTGATGTCTCAGGATCTGGCTGCAATAGGGACATGGGAATATATGTCAAAGTCATTCTGACACCAATACAAGTACAGTACTGAGATTGAAATCTCTCGAAGGGATTTAGAGTCAACTAAGAAAAAGAACGGGAAAACATTTACTGACTTCATTGCTCATTGGAGGGCCAAAGCTGCACAAATGTGGGATAGACCATCAAAAAAAGAACAAGTGGCGATCATATTGAAAAATCTTTCACAAGGGTATGCTCAGGATTTAGTCGCCCAATACCTCCCCACAATTAAGTCCCTATTACAAGCCGGTAGCCAAATCGAGGATGCCTTCGCTTCCGGGGTCCTTTCCAACCCTTCAGACAATAAGTTCAAAAAGCCCTTCCTCAATTCCAAGCCTAGTATTAATCATGCCTATGTAGCCAATACATTTGCTACACCCATCCATTCTACTACCTCACTTATTAACCAGGCTAATTCTAGTCAACCTCGGCCATGCAGGAAATTCACTAATCTTGGGATGTCTTTGAGAAATATTTTTTAGAAACTATTAAGTAAAGGGCTCATTACACCTCTTCAACCTCGACCTCTACCAAGTCCACTCCCGCTTCTCACAATCCCAACTCATTTTGTGAGTTTCACCAAAATCCTGGTCACTTTACTGATCAGTGTGTTACCCTTCGTCATGCTGTTCAAGACCTCATCGATACCAAAAAAGTTACCGTCCCTACCCCTGCGCAACCAAATGTTACCGCCAATCCTTCACCTACGTACCCACCTCCCTAGACCTTGAACATGGTGTCTAATACTCATTTCCCATTGAAAGCGCCCTCGATCCGCAGGGTGCGCGGATCCGCTTTTGACCCTTGAGGTTTGGGAGTCGCCACCTAGTTGTTAAGGTCTAGGAACCAAACTGACTCTAAAAAAGGCAAACTAATCTACGAAAGAGAAAAAGAGTCCGGGGATCACGTTACGGGGTTGGAAGGTGTTAGGCACCAACCCCGCCCGGCCAAAGCCGGTCTCTACTAACTTTCCAAGTAAATCACATTGCTAAAAACCTAGATAGAAATAAAAATAATTAAAAAAAAACTGATACCTTTCCGATAGCAAGGATTTTGCTCCCTTAGATCTGACAAAAAGAACTTCTTGTACTGTACTCCCTTGCTTCGTTCTGTCTCCGGATTTGACTTCGGATCTCCTAGATCAAGGTATCTCCTTGTTTTTGAATCTGAACTCTTCAAGTTTGTTGCGGATTTGAGGGTGTTTTTGGAGGGATTTTAGGTGTTTTCTAGACTAAAATTGAAGGAGGGATGTTAGGTAAGGAGTTGGGACTCCAAAACTAGGGTTTATGGGGGGCTAGGGCAGCTTCTAGACCTACTTCTCCTAGGGTTTATGATTTGATACGAAAATAGGGTGTGAGCACCTCTATTTATAGATATTTTTTAGGGTTGATTTGGATAGAGTTAGTGTTTAATTAGAGATCTTTTAATTAGAGTTGTGTTTTAGTTAAAATTGTTTTAGGTAGAATTGTGTTTTAATTAGAATTGTTTTAGGTAGAATTATTTTTAAGTTAGAACTCTATTATTATTAGAATTCTATTATGACTTTTGGTCTTATTTGATTGACTTTTAATGTTTTGACTTTAGTCTTAATTGATTGACTTTCAATATCTTGACTTTAGTCTTGCTTAATTGACTTTAATTTTGACTTCAGTCTCACTTGATTGACTTTAATATCTTGACTTCAGTCTTGCTTGATTTACTTTGATTTTTGGAGAACCCCCCTCCATTATTTCTTTAATTCTTTGGACCCCCAAATGGAGGGGTCCTTAAAGAAATATCCCACGAACCCTCAACAATTTTGCCTGAGAGTCCGATTAATCAATTTTTATGTTCAAAATTTTAAATTAATTTCATTAATGTTTAAATTTAATTATTTAATGTTTTATTTATTAATTTCGAATTTTTTAATTATGAAAATTGTGAAATTACCGTTTTGCCCCCGGAGAGGATTTTTCACGTTTTAAGTCGGTTTTTAATGTTCCAGGATGTTTTAGAATCGGTTTTTCATAAGGAATTCAATGGAAATATTAGTTTTTGTTATTTATGAAATTTTTTGTGTGAAATGGTTGTGAACTGTATGAGGGGCATTTTCGTAATTTTGTCAAATTCTGTTAAAATTGGTGAAATAATTTATTTGGTTTCGATTTGTCATTTTATGTGTTCGAATGGATTTTTCTAAGCGTAACGTAGGCTCTAGGGTTGTTTTGAGGTTAGGGGTATTTTGGTAATTTGATCATTTTTAGTGATTTTTATCGTGAAGCTTCTTTTTGGTCTACAAGATGATGATTTTTATGTTTCTGAGGTCGTATTTTCCTAGCGTAGTGTGGTTTCTAAGTTTTTGTCAGTTCGAGATACCTCATCCGGATTTCTGAAACATATCTGGTAACAAAGTAAAGTAATGGAATACACATCCATCATTGGGAATCATTGCGATCGGGTTGACGAGTTGATTAATCAGGCGGATGCAAAAATGGGGTGTCTACACCCATTTGACCCAATCATCCTCATCTACCCAGTCAATCCTAAATCACCTAGCCCTCTACTTATGGGAATGATAGTCCCCAAGGAAGTTCTCACACTAGTTGTGAACCATTCAACTTTACTTCAGATGGAATATATTGCTTGTCTCCACCTCATTATGATAGCTCTACGCTCATCACTCAAATGGACTTGGAAGACTCTAGTTTCTTAAAAGATGAAAATCTTTACTTATTGAACCAAGAATATGAATGCTTTTTCCTCTATTGCAATGAACGAAATCTCAAAATATCTGAACTCGATACGACCTTGGCCAAGGGAGAAGAATCAAGTCTGAATAAGAAAATGTCAGAAAAGGACAAAAAAATCTGAAGAAGAAGTTCAAGACTGGCAAATTACCACAGAATCTCTCAACATTGCCCAGCTGTTCCTTGAAGAATATCATGTTAAAGTCCTACCGATTGAAAGCGATGTCCTGAGTCCTCAATTTGTAATCAAATTCATTGTGGGTACTTATCTTTAATTTTTCATGAGTCATGTTATTTAGTTTGGATCTTATTTTTTTATTATTTATTTCGCAATGTCTTATTCTTGTTAGATCGAGTCTAGCCTTTTATTTTCACTGAGTCAAGTCAGTTTGCCGAGTCTGCAATGATGTGTGTTGCCCCATCTGAATTTAATTGAATAAAAGGAATTTCTGAATACCTCGAGCGCATTAACGAGTTAATTAATAATTTTACTTTAGGAGAGGATCCTCTAACAAGGAATTCCCTCCCGAATCAATAAAATTATTTGAACAAGAAGAAAAAGGTCAGGTTCAACCTCTAATCGAAGAAGCAAAGGTCATTGACCTCAGGAAAAAATAATTCTCAAAAAAATTCAGATCGAAACTAACTTATCCCCAGAGGAACACGAGGAGATGATGAATTTATTCAGAAAACTCAAAAGACTTGTTCACGTGGTCCTATGAGAATATGTTAGGTAAGCTTGGGTGTTGATCAACAAGAAATGGGTACTTGTCTAACGAACTAAAGCGGAATCACATAATCAGAGGACGAGTCACATCATTGCTAAATTTTTTAAAAATGGAAAGGAATCCAAAGTGGAGCACTGTTAGAGCAGATAATAAGAATCTCTAAACTTCTATCACAAATGTGTTAGACACATTGAGATTGACAAGAGAAATCATAGTTCACACCTTCAACATGTCAAACTTGGATTCAATTTTCTATACGGACTACTTCAGGGTTCTATGTTATGTGGCATGAAAGGAAGTTTGAAATGGAAGGTTTGTTTCTTAAAGTGTGAATAAAATACCCATCGTTAGAAGCGAATTTGATACAAAATCGAAAATGCGGGACATGCAAGTTGAAGATTGAGCCTTTAAATAAAATTACAAATCCAACAAGGAAGGTCATCCCATCACCAAGACAAGATTATTTGGAAAAGCTGTCAGACTTCAAAGATCATCACGATGCCAAAATGCTAGAATCAATCAACCTTGACCAGATCAAGCGGTACTGCATTTAAGGAGGTCATCTTTGGCCGAAACAATTTTCCTATTACCCAGTTAAATATCTCCCTTCTCAGCCTCTTGTAGACACCCCATTTTTGCACTCGCCTGATTAATCAACTCGTCAACCCGATCGCAACGGTTCCCAACGATGAATGTTTATTCCAATGCTTTATTTTGTTACCAGATATGTTTCAGAAATTCGGATGAGGTATCTCGAACTGACAAAACTTAGAAACCACACTACGCTAGGAAAATAAGACCCCAGAAATATAGAAATCATCATCTTGCAGATTAAAAGAAGCTTCACGATAAAAATCACTAAAAATGACCAAATTACCAAAATATCCCTAACATCAAAACAATCCTAGAGCCTACGTTACGATTAGAAAAACTCATTCAAACACATAAACTAACAAATCGAAACCAAATAAATCATTTCGCCAATTTTCACAGGATTCGACAAAATTACGAAAATGCCCCTCATAAAGTTCACGGCCATTTCATACAAAAAACTTCATAAATGATAAAAATCAATATTCCCATCGAATTCCTTGTGAAAAACTGATTCCAAAACATCTTGAAACATTGAAAAATGACTTAAAATGTAAGAAATCCTCTCCGAGGGTAAAACGATAATTTTATAATTTTAATAATTAAATTTTTTGAAATTAATAAATAAATCATTAAATAATGTAAAGTGAAACATTAATAAAATTAATTTAAAATTTTGAACCAAAAAAATCGATCAATCAGGCCTTCAAACAAAATTGTTGATGATTGCGAGGATATTTATTCAAGGACCCCTCCATCTAGCGGTCCAAAGAATTAAAGATATAATAAAAAGGGGTTCTCCAAAAATTAAAATCAATCAAGTAAGACTAAAGTCAATCTTAAAGTCAATCAAGTAAGGCTAAAGTCAAGACATTAAAAGCCAACCAAGAAACATTAAAGTCAAAGTATTAAAATTGATCTCATAAGACTAAAATCAAAACCCTAATCTAAACTAATCAAGTCAATCTCATAAGGCTAAAGTCAAAACCCTAAAGACTAAGTCAATCTCATAAGATTAAAGTCAAAATCCTAAAAGAAACCCTAATCAAACCCTAATTCTTCTAAAAAACTTTATAAATAGGAGCCTCCATACCCTATTTTCGTATCAAAGGAAAAACCCTAGAAAAAGTAAGTCAAGAAGCCTCCACAACCTTCTCAAAATCTTAATTTTGAAGCCCCAACTCCTTACCTAACACCCATACTTCAATTTTAGCTTGAAAAATACCTAGAAGCCCTTCAAAAACACTCTAAAATCCATAATCAATTCGAAGAATCCAGATCCAAGAAAGAGATACCTTACCTCGGAGATCAGAAATCAGATCCGGAGACAGAACGAAGCAAGGAGTACAGTACAAGGAGCAGTTTCATCAGATCTGAGGGAATAGAACCTTCGCACATCGAAGGTAAAATTTATGTTATTTTTTTATCTAAGTTTTGTCATTAGCAATGTAGTCTTATTTGGGATAAGTAGAGACCGGCATTGGCCGGGCGGGATCGGTGCCTAAGACCTTCCAACCCCGTAATGTGATCCCCGGATTTAGTTTTTCTGTAGTAGATTAGTTCGTTTATCCGTTTAGAGTCAGTATTCGATTCCTTGACCGTAATAATTAGGTGGCGACTCCCAAACCTCAAGGGTCAAAAGCGGATCCGCACACCCCGCGGATCGAGGGCTTTTTCAGTGGCGACTCCACTGGGGACATTTGAGGATCAGACTTGAAAAGCCCCAAGTATGGGAAGCATTGCCAGTAGGACCTAGTTTTTTAATTATTTTATTTTATTTTTAGTTATTTATTTATTTGATTATTTTATTTTCTTTTTATCATTCTTTTTGGCTCAATTATTGAGCATTGGTTTGGATGTTGAATATTTTGTTTTGGCACATTTTTATGGACCATCTAGGATCATTCGGAATGATCTTAAAATCATGCAAGATTTCAAGAAGGAAACGGTCTAAAATAATGGATGTTGACTCATTTTTATTTGAATTATTTTTTTGTTTGTATTATCCTTTATTAGTACCCTTTGGTTCAATTTTGGATATTTCGGATTTTGCATATAATTTTTCTTTTTGGTTCAATCTAGGATCATTTTGGGATGACCCTAAATTATGAAATATTCAAATTGACATAAATTGAGGATGGAATGATGGTGGTTAGAATGTGAGTTATGGAATTTTTTTTTTTTTTTAATTTGGAAGGATTTTTTTTTAGCACGTTAATATGCATGGGTGATAAATTATGAAGATAAATTATTTGTGACTGATGCACTAAGAAACGAAAAAAGTGTCTTTTTTAATGTTGTTCGTGATGAGGAGAGGGTTCTAAGAAAAAAAATCAAAAAAATATTTTTTTTTGTGTGGTGTGCCGTTAGTAGAAAATAGTTTTTACTGTTTTTTATCTCCTTTTCGATATGCTGAAAAACAACAAACAGAAGACGTTTTTCTTGCTCTCTCTCTCTCCCTCTCTCTCTCTCTCTACTCAGTCACAACGGAAGCTTATTCGTGAATCAAATATTCCCATCTCCATCATTTTTAAACAGCAAATCGATTGGTTAATCTTTCCAACCGGTTGGTTTAAATCATCCACTCTAATCGGCTTAAAACTATTAATGGTTCAAGAAGATTTTCATTTTTTTTTCTGATCTAAAGAAGCAAAACATTGATGCTAAAATTCAATCCATATGTTGTTGTATGCCGAAAAAATCACAGAGTTTTGATCGGTGGAAATCGTTGATTCAAAATGGAAAGCTTAGTTCTCAATAAAAAAAAATCTATTTTGAAAAGAAAATTCATAATAAAAGTCGAAGTCTCTAAGTTTTTTTTGGAAAAGGGGATCAAATTTGGGTTTTTCAAATTGAACCAACGGGTTAAACTCACCTGCTCGGATGATGTTGACTCAAAGGATGTTCTCGTTCCTTTCTTTTCATCAAAGATCTCATGGGAGAATCAAGAACCCTCTATTTTCAAGAATCACTTTGAGTAAAAGAGGGTGGTTGTTGGTGTTGCTGGCAGCAACATAAAGAGGAAAATAATTGGTTGTGACGTGTTGTGTATGAGGGTCATGTGTTGCTGGCAGCAACATATATGGAGGAAAGAACGGCTGTGTGCTATTAGCAACAGCCACAGTGAAAAACTTGAGTTGCTGGCAGCAAGATATACAAAGGGAAGAATGGCTGGGTGTTGTGTTGAGTTGAGATTCACTTTATGAGTCATGCTATCGTGACTCACATAGTAAGATTTGAATCTTACTAGGGATCATTAGGTTCACTTGGAACATCAAATTAAAAATATAACATCGTAGCCTTCAAGTTTTTGTGGAAAAATTCAGATTTTAAAAACAAAATTGACTTTAATCTTCGATGTTGAAAGTGGATGGTTATGGTATCCTAATTTGAAAATTGAAATCCAACGGTGAAAAGTGATCATTTTTTTAAAATTCGTAGAATTTTTCCTTTCGTTTGTGTATTTCATCATAGAGTTTTGATTCTAAAATTAAGATTTTGATGGAATTTCATAGCCACCTATTTTTTTTAAAACCTTGGATCTAAGTTTATTGGTTCTAAAATTGATTTTCTTTGTTGAGTTCGAGTTTTTTCCCATAAAATCAAAAGGTTGTAGATGTGATGAATCACGTGGCCTAAGGACCCTTAGTAAAATTTGAAACCTTATGAGTTGGTCACGCTAGCCTATGTTCTCAAAAGAATTGCCATGCATGTTTTTCATAAAAAAATAAAAAAACAAAACAAAAAAAAATGTGCTCATCACTCCATAGCTCAACAATTACCATTCTATCCTTGAGGCAATATTTGTTAGAATCTCGATTTATTTTGGATCACTCAAAAATGATCATTGATTGGACCTTAAAAATTATAAAAATTATGCCTATTGCAATGTTTGGGTTTGATCAATTATTCTATGCCATGCTCATTAATTGATTTGCCATTGATCTTGATCAGATATATAGTTGATGTGCTTATTGGTGATTTTAATGATGTTATTAGATAGGTATTTAATTTGGCTAAAATTCATTTGGTATCAATGTGTGATGGTATGATCAGGCCCATGGGCCCATTTGTTTGAAAAAGCCCCGGGCACACCCCACCATGTTTTGCACACACCACATGCATGTTTACTGTTTTGCACACTTACACGTCCCATATAGCAACGTGGCACTAGTGCGTGGCCCGGTCTCTTCGGAGATGCGACGTCATTCATGAAAACCACAACTCCACTCACGTACCTTAGGGTATATCAAACTGGGGCATCAATACCGTCTGGTCAGGTAATTCTGAGAGGTATATTGATGCACCCAAGTTGGAGCAAACTGAGCCTTTGAACTATTGTGATCCACACAGTCACATGTCCCGATTGCCAACGTAATACTAGTACGTGGTCGGTCCCCTCGTGGGATGCCAAACCATTTACGAAAGCTACAACTCTTGACTCGTACCCATAGGTATGTAAAAGATAATCTAAGTATATCAATTGCACTTCTTGGTCAAAATCGGTGCCTAAGCGAGATCCTGCCCCGTTGTACCCTACTGTACGAGGGGGATAGACTACGTCTATTCTAGATGAGAGGTATTTAAGTGGGCCCTTCCTCAACATGGTGCGCCACCTCTCAACTGGGGATCAAACTGGCTTTTTTTGACTTCAGAGAAGTGAGTTGAGGTTTTAGATTATCACCTATACGGTATATTAAATCAAGTCACCACGTATCGAGAGGTATATAGGTGTGCTTGGGCAAGGGTGGCCAGATAAAAATGCATTGCACATAGTAAGCTTAGAGTCTAGAAACCTTCCCTGTATGTCACGACTCGAACTTATCGTGGATGTTCCCGGGTTGTTAATTGAATGAGACATTGTGAATGATGAATGTATGTGAATGATGAGATCAGAATGCATGTGAATGATGAGATGAATGTATATGAATGATGAGATCAGGAATGTGCGGGTTTGTCCACAAGGATAAATTTTTTGTTGTTTAACCTGATTTGAAATTACAGTATCACTAGGTACACCAACCCAATAAAACATCCATTTTAAACTTGACCCAGTCCATCTCGATCCAACGATCATTATGGACCGAGCCATTTGAATCAAAATAAAATTCAAACTTTTTTCTAATTTGGATTTTTAACCTATTTTAAAAGAAGAAAAATATTTTCAGAAGAGAAATGTTTTCCAAAAGTAAAATGTTTTCCAAAAGAATAAGATTTTTCAAAAGGAAATGCTTTCCAAGAAAAAAAAAGTTTTCTAAAAGAATATGTTTTCCAAAAAACAAAGAAAAGGAAGAAAAATATTTTTCAAAGAAAAAAAATTATTTACAAAAGATTTATTTTTGCATGAAAAATTATTGAAAAATGTTTATGAAAATTATTACTCAATAAAAACATTATTTTTCAATAATTTTCAAGAGTGCAATAAAATTATTTTCCTTTTATGGATAAATTGTTTAATGGATTGGTGTACATAATTCAATAAAATCTAAGGGTTCATTTAAAATATTATCAGGGGGGTAACACTGGAATTGATCAGATTCACATTTGATGGGGTCTCAAGGTTATCATCGTACCTAAGCTCAATCGTTCACTGTTTTGTTAGGGTTACTAGTCCGGTTAGTTAGAACGAATGTCAACGCCAAATCAATCGTCAGAAATTCTTTAGAATATCTCAATATTTCCCAGTTGTTCTTTAAAGATCATAGTACCTCTGTCATGCCAGTTGTAAGTAATGTCTCAGTCGTCAGTCTTAATCAAGCCCGTTGTAGATAGTCTTGAGTTTTCATGAGTCATTTGGGTTAGCTCGAGTCCTTTTTTTTCAGCAATGTCATGTTTTCTTTAGATCGAGTCTACTCTTTTCCTGTTGAATCGGGTTAGTTTATCGAGTCTATAGAGGTGTCTGTTACCCCATCTGAAATTGATCGGACAAAGGAAATTTTTGAATACCTCGAGCGCATTAACGAATTAACTAATAATCTAGTTTCAAGGATAGGAAGATAAAAGTCGGGCTCGGAACAGAAAATAATTCCTAAGAGATTCAAATAGAAACCATCCTATCCCTAGAGGAACACAAGAGGATAATCAATTTTCTCAGAAATTTCAAAAGACTTGTTCGTGTGAGCCTATGAGGATATGTTAAGTGCAAGCTTGGGTATTGTCTGACACAGGATAGATACTAGCTTGAGAAAATGAGATCAAGGAAGATGTTACAAAATGTATTAGTGCTACATTTCTCAAAATGGTAAAGCTCCTAAAATAGATTACCATTCTCAGACTAATGAAACAGTTGAAGCAGTATTGATCTCTGATAATGGGTCGTACATTAAAGCTTAGGGTATCACTCTGTGTTCAAAGTTCGAGATTCGACATCACATTATCTCTCTACCATCCTCAGATTAATGGAAAGTTAAAACAGCCAATAAAATATCTCAAAACAATCATCAAGGAAATGTGTCAATCACACTAGGATTAGTTAGAGAAGTTACCATTCACACTAGGGGCATATCATACTTCAATGCAGTCTTCCATTGGAACTATTCCCTACTTTCTAGTGTATGATATGGAAGCAATCTTACCAGTTGAAATAGAAATCTCGTATCTCAAGGCCTTCAAGGAAAGTCAATTGTTAGAAACAGATTGGATTAGTCAGTGGTATAAAGAATTAAACTTGATCGGAGAAAAACGACTAAGAGCTTTGTACCACTTGCAAGCTTATCAAAGAAGAATCGTCCGTGCGTTTGACAAAAAGATCAAGGCCCGTTACTTGCAAGTCGAGGATTTAGTACTCAAAGAGAATCGGACACCTATATTGACCCTAGAGGGAAGTTCAAACCAAATTGAGGAGGTCCATTTATCATCAAGGAAATATTATTAGAAAAAACTGTCAGGCTTCAAGATCATGATGGAATCGAATTACCAGAACCAACCATCATTGACCAAATCAAACGGTATTACATTTAAGGAGGCCATCTTTGGCCAAATCAATTCTCCTATTACCCAGTTCAATATATCCTTTCTCAACCCCTTTGCAGCCTTTTCAAAAAAAAATTATGCCTTTTTCTTTCTCAGTCCGATCACCTAACCTAAGGAGGGAAGATTCGAACTACATTTTGGTATGATCCCAAAATTCTGGGGTATGTAGGCAACTTGAGAAGTTACTTCAGGCCTGACCACATCAAAATAAAAAAAATAGATTCCTCGACAAAGAAAAAATCTAAAAAGAAAAAAATTCAAAGGAAAAAAATAAATATCATCCAAAATGGGGAAGAAAATTCAAAATTTTTTTTAAAAAAAAATACTACACAAGGGGCATTTGGGTTTTTAAGCCTCAAAATTCCTTTCTTTTTATGCCCAGTCCTAAGCCTACTTATAAAAGTCCTCCTAAGTATCGTGTGAAAAAGTCAAAGAAGGTAGGAAAGCATGATCTGACAGTCACTCCAGAAGTTCAGAAGGGGAGAAGAAGAAGGAAAAAAGCCTGCTAGGTTGAAAATTTGAAAAGGGAGACTTGAACAAAAACTAAGGCAAGCTCGCAAGGTTGAAAATCTGAAAGAACGGTCTTGGCAACAATCAGAGCGAAGAAAAAAAAAGAAAAAAGCTCGCTAGATTGAAAAGCTAAAAAGGCAATCTAGGTAAAAGCTAGAGCAAGCTCGCTAGATCGAAAACCTAAAAAGGCGATCTAGGCAAAAGTTAGAGCAACAAAGAAAAAACAGAAGAAAATTTCAGGAGGTTCGAGCCGAAACATTTGAAGTCTGAATAATCAAGTCCAATATTTAGCTTAAATCAGGCATAGACTCAGAAGCCACAAGTATCTTGTCTATGATTGATTTGAAAATTTTTACTTTCTCAAATGAACCAAGATGGAAAATGGTGGATTCTACAATGAATCTCGGAAGGAAATACTTTATTTACTTGAGCCTGACTGAAAATCTTCAATAAAAAATATCGAAATTAAAAAGTTGAATCTTTATTGCGTTTGTGGTAATCAAATATTTTGAACCTTCATATAAGGGGCATTTTTCTTTTTCCTCTAATATGTAGTTTCCCCTTATACTAGGGGCATTTTTTTTATTTTACATGATGTATTCAATTATCCCCAGTGCCATATTTGTTATCAAACCAAGGGCATTTTTTTTTTGAGCAATGTTAATCTTAAAAGATAATGGGAACCCCAAACTTAAGGTTACCCTCTTGATAACAGTGTTTTTGGAAAACCCTTGAGGTTCAAAAAGAAATAAAAACTCACATTTTAAATTCATAAAAATTTTGGGTAAAACCTTAAGGGTCAAACAAAAGCATTTTGGATCTCACACTTGGTTTTGCCTAAAGATTAACTCATAACCCTCTCACTTAGAATAGGAGATAGGGCATTCATTATTTTCCAGATTTATTCATTCCCAGATTCGATCACTCTTTTCAAGATTCATTTTCAATCGTTTCTTCCCCAGATTTATTCCTTCATTCTCAGTTTTACTCAGCCAGTTATCGCCGTGGATTTTCTCGGAACTATACTCAGATGCCACCGAGGGTTTTCTCGAAATTATACTCAGTTACCGTCGAGGGTTTTCTCAAAACTATGCTCAGATGCGGTAGAGGGTTTTCTCTGAACTATGCTCAGATGCCACCGAGGGTTTTCGAGGAATTATGCTCAGTTACCGCCGAGGGTTTTCTCGGAACTATGCTCAGATGCCGCCGAGGGTTTTCTCAGAATTATGCTCAGTTACCGTCGAGGATTTTCTCGGAATTATGCTCAGATGTCGCCGAGGATTTTCTCATAATTATGCTCAGTTACCACCGAAGGTTTTCTCGGAACTATGCTCAGATGTCGCCGAGGGTTTTCTCAGAATTATGCTCAGTTACCGCCAAGGGTTTTCTCTGAATTATGCTCAGATGCCGGCGAGGGTTTTCTCGGAACAATGCTTAGTTACCGCCAAGGGTTTTCACGGAATTAAGCTTAGATGCCACCGAGGGTTTTCTCAGAATTATGGTCAGTTACCGTCGAGGATTTTCACAGAATTAAGCTCAGATGCCGCCGAGGGTTTTCTCAGAATCATGCTCAGATTCCATGGAGGAAATTATGCTCAATTACCGCCAAGGGTTTTCTCGGAACTATGCTCAGATGCCGCCGAGGGTTTTCTCGGAACTATGCTCAGATGCCGCCGAAGGTTTTCTTAGAATTATGCTCAGTTACCTCCGAGGGTTTTCTCGGAACTATGCTCAGATGCCGCCGAATTATGCTCAGTTACTACCAAGGGTTTTCTCGGAATTATGTTCAGATGCCACCGAGGGTTTTCTTAGAATTATGCTCAGTTACCGTCGAAGGTTTTCACGGAACTCTGCTCAGATGCCGCTGAGGGTTTTTTCAGAATTATACTGAGTTACCGCCGAGGGTTTTCTCGGAACTATGCTCAGATGCCGTCGAGGGTTTTCTCGAAATTATGCTCAGTTACCGCCGAGGGTTTTCTCGAAATTATGCTCAGGTGCCGCCGAGGGCTTTCTCGCAATTATGCTCAGATGCCGTCGAGGGTTTTCTCGAAATTATGGTCAGCTACCGCCGAGGGTTTTCTCGAAATTATGCTCAGATGCCGCCGAGGGTTTTCTCGAAACTATGCTCAGATGCCATCGAGGGTTTTCTCAGAATTATGCTCAGTTACCGTCGAGGATTTTCTCGAAGCTTTGCTCAGATGCCATCGAGGGTTTTCTCAGAATTATGCTCAGTTACCGCCGAGGGTTTTCTCGAAATTATGCTCAGATGCTGCCGAGGGTTTTCTCGGAATTATGCTTAAATGCCACTAAGGATTTTCTCGGAACTATGCTCAGTTACCGCCGATGGTTTTCTCGGAATTAAGCTCAGATGCCGCCGAGGGTTTTCTTGGAATTATGCTCAAATGCCGTCGAGGGTTCTCTCGGAATTATGCTCAGTTACTGCTGAGGGTTTTCTCAGAACTATACTCAGATGCCGCCGAGGGTTTTCTCGGAACTATGTTCAGATGCCGCCGAAGGTTTTCTCGGAATTATACTCAGTTACCGCCGAGGGTTTTCTCAGAACTATGCTCAGATGCCGCCGAGGGTTTTCTCTGAATTATGCTCAGTTACCGTTGAGGATTTTCTCGAAACTATGGTTAGATGCTGCTGAGGGTTATATCGGAATTATGCTTAGTTTAGTTCAATTTATATTCACTTCATGCTCAGATTTTACTCAAACTCTTTGAAATCTATCTCAGATTTTAAGTCTGCACAGTTGTTACATCAGTCAAGGTGAATTTTCTAAAATTCAAGGATTTGACACTGCCAGTGAGAGCTCGCGTTCAAGGACCTGACAATTTTTTAGTTCGGGGAGAGTTTTACCCTCAAGTATCCGAATACCTCGACGAATTGCTAAATCAGACTGCAAAATGAACTGTCACTAGCTTTGGCATTCAGATATCGCACTATCTACCAAAATAGATTTGCTATCTAGTTTGCTTCAACCCTCTGTCAAAAAAGGGCATCTGTAGACACCCCATTTTTGCACTCGCATGATTAATCAACTCGTCAACCCGATCGTAATGGTTTCCAATGATGGATGTTTTTCCAATGCTTTATTTTGTTACCAGATATGTTTTAGAAATCCGGATGAGGTATCTCGAACTGACAAAACTTAGAAACTACGCTAAGCTAGGAAAATAAGACCCCAGAACTATAGAAATCATCATCTTGCAGATTAAAAAGAAGTTTCACGATAAAAATCTCTAAAAATGACCACATTACCAAAATACCCCTAACATCAAAACAATCGTAGAGCCTACGTTACGATTAGGAAAACTCATTCAAACACATAAAATAATAAATCGAAATCAAATAAATCATTTCGTCAATTTTCACAGGATTCGACAAAATTATGAAAATGCCCCTCAAAAAGTTCACAATCATTTTATACAAAAAACTTTATAAATGACAAAAACCAACATTCCCATGGAATTCCTTACAAAAAATTGATTCTAAAACATCGTGGAACATTGAAAAACGACTTAAAACGTAAGAAATCCTCTCCGAGGGCAAAACGGTAATTTTATAATTTTAATAATTAAAATTTTCAAAATTAATAAATAAATCATTAAATAATGTAAAGTGAAACATTAATAAAATTAATTTAAAATTTTGAACCAACAAATCGATCAATCAGGCATTCAGGCAAAATTGTTGATGGTTACCAGGATATTTATTCAAGGACCCCTCCATCTGGGGGCCCAAAGAATTAAAGATATAATAATCTCCAAAAATTAAAATCAATCAAGTAAGACTAAAGTCAATCTTAAAGTCAATAAAGTGAGGCTAAAGTCAAGACATTAAAAGTCAACCAAGAAACACTAAAGTCAAAGTATTAAAGTCGATCTAATAAGATTAAAGTCAAAACTCTAATCTAAACTAATCAAGTCAATCTCATAAGACTAAAGTCAAAACCCTAAATCAAAACCCTAATCTAAACTAATCAAGTCAATCTCATAAGGCTAAAGTCAAAACCCTAAAATAAAATCCTAAAGACTAAGTCAATCTCATAAGACTAAAGTCAAAACCGTAAAAGAAACCCCAATCAAACCCTAATTCTTTTAAAAAAACTTTATAAATAGGAGCCTCCATACCCTATTTTCGTATCAAAGGAAAAACCGCAGAAAAAGTAGGTCAAGAAGTCTCCACAGCCTTCCCAAAACCCTAATTTTGAAGTTCCAACTCCTCACCTAATACCCATACTTCAATTTTAGCTTGAAAAACACGTAGAAGCCTTTAAAAAACACCCCAAAATCCATAACAATTCGAAGAATCCAGATCCAAGAAAGAGATACCTTACCTCGGAAATCAGAAATCAGATCCGGAGATAGAATGAAACAAGGAGTACGGTACATGGAGCAGTTTCATCAGATCTGAGGGAATAGAACCTTTGCGCATCAAGGGTAAAATTTATGTTATTTTTTTATCTAGTTTTTGTCATTAGCAATGTAATCTTATTTGGGATAAGTAGAAATCGGCATTGGCCGGGCGGGATTGGTGCCTAACACCTTTCAACCCCGTAATGTGATCCCCGGATTCAGTTTTTTTGTAGTAGATTAGTGCTTTTATCCGTTTAGAGTCAGTATTCAGTTCCTAGATCATAATAACTAGGTGGCAACTCCCAAACCTCAAGGGTCAAAAGCGGATCGGCGCACCCCGCGGATCCAGGGCGCTTTCACCCCTTATAGTCTTTTTCAAAAAAATAAAAAAATATTGCATTTTTCTTTCTCAGCCTGACCACCCAACCTAGGGGAGGGAATGTACTCGAACTACGTTTTGGTCTGATCCCAAAAATAATTGGGGTACATAGGCAACCTTAGAAGTTACTTCAGGCTCGACCACATCAAAATAAAAAAAAATAGATTTCCCCACAAAGAAAAAATCCAAAAAGAAAAAAAATCAAAAATTGATATTGTCAAATGGGGAAGAAAATTTAAAGAAAAAGAAGAAAAAATTAAAAGAAATGCCACACAAGGGGCATTTGGGTTTTGGAGCCTTAAAATTTTTTTCTTTTATGCCTAGTCCTAAACTTACCTATGAAAGTCCTCATAAGTACCGTGCGAAAAAGTCAAGGAAGGTGAAGCAAAGTATGATCAGACAATAACTCCAGAAGTTCAAAAGAAAGAAAAGGAAAAATAAAGCCTGATAAGTTGAAAACCTGAAAGGGCGACTCAGGCAAAAATCAAGGCAAGCTCGCAAGGTTGAAAATCCG